>NC_056745.1:818492238-818619738 GCF_019279795.1 Protopterus annectens
CCTTTGGGGGGGGGTAATGTTCGCACTAAACCTGTCGGCCAATATGTTGGCAATATCAGTTGGTTCTGTATATGTATTGCCATTGTGCTGTAACTCAGATCAGATCTAAGCATTGCCATGTAGATTCTTGACATAACTATAGAATGCCTTGTGACCTTCTTTAGAATCTGCAGCAATTTTGTTTTCGTAGCTAGCTTTAGAGGATTTGATGATGGATCTCAGTTTTTTGCTGAGGCTGACAGTGGAGTTTTTCCAGTCTTGAGACTTCACCCTTTTCTGCAACAGTTTTTTTCATTCTGTTGTAGAGTTTGTTTATGGTGGGGAACCACCAGATTGGCTTCCTTTTTTTGGAGGAGAGCATCTTGGTTCTGTTTGGTATGGCCTGTTCCATGCACTGATGTATGTGCTCATACAGTGCATTGGTGTATGATTCAGTCATGCACCTATTTTCCATTTACATGGGTGTCAGGAAGTTAGCAACCTCTGTTTTTAGAAGTCCAAAATTGCCTTTGGAGAAGTGTTTTACAGTGGTTTCCTTTGGGGCGGGGATGAGAGTGGGATGTGGATATCCATGGTGATTAGCTTGTGGTCAGATCTGACCAGGGAGGAGTTGATTACTGGTGTAGAGCAATGGTCACACATGTTAGTAATGACCAGGTCAAGGATGTTTCTACCCCTGGTGGGGGTAAGAATGAGTTGGTCCAGGGTGCTGGAATTAATGAATTCCAGAAAACGTTGAGCAAGTGTGTTGGTACATGAGTAATTTTCCCAGTTAATGGAGGAGTAGTTAAATTCTCCCAGTATAAGGGTATTGGGTTGTACCCTAATATTTTCCAATGTGTTTAGGAATGTGGAGTAGGAGTCTTGGGACATAGTGGGGGATCTATAGCAGGCTACAACCTGGATTGCAGTTTTACCCAGTGATAGTTGTACCTGAAGTATCTCTGATGTGTTATGTTGGGCTACTAGTCTGGAGGTGCGCATATCCTTTATGGCTATGGAGACACCACCACCTTTAGTACTTCAGTCCAGGTTTAGGGGCCGAAAGGTGTGGTATGAATTATAGCCTGGTAGTGTTGGGGTGCTCTCTGGTGCCTTGAACCAGGTCTCAGTCATTGCACAGATGTCGATGTTCTCCATTTTAAGAGTGCTTTGAGCAAGTGCATTTTGAGATTTAGACTTCTAACATTGAGTAGCATTACCCTCAAATTTTGTTTGCTTGTAGCTCTTATGGTGGTAGTTTTGTCTTCAGGACATTGCCTAAAAAAGGCACTATAAGAATGGATATATGTGCACTAACCAAACCTTTTATTTCTACAAGGCATGCAGCATTCAGCACACACATTTGCGCATCTGCAAATAACTTTTCACTTATCACATGTGCCATGGAGCTTATGTGTTTTGAGGGTTCTTTAGGCAGATAAGGCATCAGACATGGGCTGAAATTAACTAAGTGTAGGAGCATGCCCAGTGTGACCGGCAGTAGTTACAAGGTGACTCCAGGCCAGACCTACCTGTACTCCAGTCCAGGATTTTGCGTGCTACAGCCAATTGGTTACTGCACTTGATTCAACAGTCCAGCACCTCCCTGATATTATGTCCAAGGGATACCCCGGCTGTGTGCTGAACATAATATATGACTCATACCTATGGTGTGTACAGATTGTAATAGACTGTACAGGGTTTTGCATCATATGTGTGGTATGTTTTACATAGCATTATGATTTTCTGGTACATCAATGGCAAATCATTATAGACTGATGTTAGGAACTGCTGACAGACATTTGAGTTACTGATTCCATACACAGCAGGGAACCCATGCTACTGCATGACCTGTTATTCTCTGCACTTTCTACATTTGTCTGTCCACTAGTTCATCCTTCTCCTTATATGTGGGCCTTTGTCCCACTCCTGTTCATGGCTTTGTCCATATTTCCTACTCTAAGTAGTTGTAGGTATGCTGTGACTGGGGTATGATGTAACACCACACACAGGGTTACATACATCATACCTCTGACTGTACATATTTTGCAGGATGTCCAGCGTTCCACCTCATATGTCTGCTCTGATCCTCAGACAGTTGTGTTTTTTTGGTTTATATACTACTACATGGTGCCCACTGAATTGCTGTAAGTACTGATACAGTTACGTGATGGTCTTTACATCCTGCTGCTACTCTGACTTGTTACAACCTGCTGTTATACTAGCCACCTTCTAGGTTACTCAGAGAATGTGTAATGACCATAGCTGTGGCCCCCTGTCCCTCCATTGTCTCAGGCTTTGTCCAGCTTTCTTGCAGTAAGAAACAGTGACATATTAACAGTCTTTTGGATTCCTACCATAAGAGTACCTCACATGCAAAATTGTAGGGCAGCCAGCTTCAAACTATGAACACCATCAGCCATGCTAATGTACTTAGCCCACTAAGCCACACCAGCCACCAGAAAGTGAAGTTTAATTCCTTACACTATCAACAGCAGAAAGACATACACTTTGACCCCTATATATTGTGAAAATAGAACATTTTGTCAGGTTGTTTGAGACAGCCCTGGGATTGTGTTGGCTGCTCCTATAACCTTGCAAACATTCTGTTACTGCAGTTGTATGGGAATACGGCTGTGTTGGGGGTAGGGTACTGTAGCATTGACAGTCATGCATTGGTCCTATGATCCCACTCTTTGGCATTTCCCTCACATACTGCAGTGGGTTTTGCTGCCTTGTGGCCTACTGCATATTATGGGGCAGCCAGTATTTGAGAGAGAGTTCCTGCTGTCTCACATAGCTATTAGTTCTCTGCAGGTAGCCCAGTAGCCCACTCTGTTCCCTTGCATACATGCAGCAGATCCATACATATGCTACCATTGTGTAGTACCCCATACATTTGTTGTAAAGAAGAGTGACTTACATTGTGAATGCAGCAGTTGATATAACAGTGCTTCAGGGCTGACGCTGTCTGATGCATGCAGTACGCAGCTGATACATGGTAAGGTACAGGTTGTGTGGTGTGGCTGGCATCCTTTTTACTAAGTATGTGAGACGGAGTGAGGTATCAGTCCCTAGGAAACTAGGTTGCCAGTGCATGTGCTATGCACTGCCTCTTTGCCATGGCCAGGACATACTGGGCATGCCTACGTCTGTCTACAGGGACATACTCAGGGAGTTACTCCTCCATGTCCCCCTGTGGGTGTGGCTGTGGGGACCTTGGCACTAGTGTGGGGCTGTTTGTTCCTTCCCTGTGATGATCCTGCTGCAGCTGTTTCCACAGGATCACATTGTGTAGCATGGCACATACTATGAACATCTGTGCACATGTGGCTGGAGAGTACTGCAAGACTCCACCATATATACAGAGGCAGCAGAACCATGACTTCAGCAGCCCAAACACATACTCTGTGAGGTTCCTAGCTTCTGTGTGTGCCTCATTACGGTGTTCTTTTGTAGGTGTGCATGCATTTCTGATGGGTGTCATGATCCAAGGTTCCAGTGCATAGCCAGCAACCCCCAGTAGATGAACATACAGGATGTCCTCCCTGGCAAACATCTGGTACAGCTGTGATGTGTGTCAGATTTGGGAGTCATTATAACTGCCAGGGCTGCTTGCACACACACTCATGATAATGCCCTGAGCATTGCACACAATCTGGCAGTTGATGGAGTCATACTCCTTGTGGTTGACGTAGACTCTACCCTCCTTACCAGGTGGTGCTTTGATGTGTACATGAGCACAGTCTATGGCACCCAGTATTTCAGGGTATTGTGATACATAGTAGAAGAGGTGCATACTGCTGGCCCTCTCATGAGGGGTGCAGGTTAAATAAATTGATTCACTGGCATGTGTTCGCATGGCGGCCAAGAACTGGTGGAGTACCCTGGATGCAAGATGCCTGTGAGACCTCCATCATGCCTCCAGTTGGTCTTTGAAAAGTACCTGTAGCTAGTATTCTTAAGGCTACACATATGTTTGTTTCCACTGGGATGGGTCCCCCTCTGTTGGCTCTGGGTCTGAGTTGAGTGCGGCAAAGCTTGGTGAGTTCTTGTAGTACGTCCCTGTCCACCCTGTAGCACTATGCAATTTCCAGCTCATGTAGCTCCTGGAAGGTTACCCTGGGCCTGAATACTCTTCTACTTTTCAGTGTAGGCCTATTGTCAGCAGCAGCATCAGTGCTGACATCAGCCCCTAGCACATACAGATGTAGCAGAGCCACAGCAGCCCCTAGTATTCTGTCAGTTAAAATTCCCAGGACTGTACTCCAATGGTGCAGAGTATGTGGGAAAAATCAGATTCTAGGGTGTATGCATACTTTATAGTGGTATGCTGCAGATGCAGCCTGTGTGATTGGCTATGATGCATTCCACCTGCCAGATATATCATTGATGGGTTTGAATGGCCCAGTGTCAGTGGAATAGGGCTTATCAATAATTTATACGTGATTTCTTTCCCAGGCTATTTTTTTTTTTTTTTTTTTTTTTTAACTGCCTTGCCTACTAAGCACTGTGGTATGGTGTGCAAACCAGCAGCACTGGTGTAAACACTGCTCAGCAGTCTGGACATACCCCCATGCACAGGTACGCTCATTATAGCTTAAACCAGCTAAAATATGCACCCTGCAGCTAAGCAAAGCTTATCAGCACTGGACCCACCCCCCCCCCCGGCTAAGCTGAGCTGAGCAGTGTGCAAACAGGCACTGCTGATCTCCATTTGGCTTAAACATATATTGACACACACCCTTTTCATGTCAGCTAGCTGTTCTGTAGACACCAACATGGTTCTGGGGCTACACAAGTTTTATCTGCAGACACAGTGGCCCATTTTTGCTATTCAGTAACCCCAGCTCATTTGCATACAGATCTGTGCACATAACCTGAATACTTCACTATTCCAGGACCTGCCTCCTTAGCAACCACAGAAATCTACCATTGTACAGACTGCATGCAGGGCTCTGTTATGCATTATTCTCACTTATGTCATCTTTTTACTTTTTAAGATTTTTTAATAATTTTATTTTGCATAATGGCATGTTTGTGTGCTGCTGCGCCCTGTGCAAACATAATATGAGTATTGAAAACATTATTTTATATTATTTTGCATTGTTTTTTGGATACACAGGGCAAACTTTTGCACATACGTGTGCCTGCTATGACATTTCTAATATTCTAATTGGGCTTTTACAGTTCAATTTTTACATTCTTGTACGAGGAAATTTTCCGTGTATACTTCTAACAGCAACACAAGATCTGCACAAATACGCATCTGCTTCTGATTTGTATGCCACGAACACATCTGTGCCAGCGCACTCGTGCATGCCCCTCTGCTCTGTTTACTGGATCGCACAGCTGCTTAATTCCGTGTTAGCTCCGTTCCACTCTGCCTACACTGAAAATCACTCCATGTAGGCTTTCCTGAATTCCTCGTACAAAACATACCAAATAACTGCAACTGAATATTTTAAATAGATTATTAAAACCTAAAAATACCTTCCTGCGCATGATTTGTGTAAGCCAGCAAGTACAGACAGCTCAAAGCAAGTAAATTTTCTTAGACCTGTACAGACCAAGACACAACAAAAAAAAATGCAAAAATGATATTATGAGCAATAACAAATATAAGGTTTTGCATATCCTGTGCTTTTTCATGTGTATAAAACAGTCAAGCACAGATGAGATTATTAAGTCAGCAACTCTCATGTCACATGGCATTGTTGATTCAATCATAAATTGCAAACCTTGTTGATCCAATAATAAATTGCAAACAATAATAATTCAAGAACAGAGTAAAAAAAAAAAAAAAATAACACAATACAAAAAAAAAGAATGAGAAAATGTATTCTGAGCATATGTAGTGGTTACAACAAAGCATAGTATTATAAAATATGTGTGTGTGTGTGTGTGTGTGTGTGTGTGTGTGTGTGTGTGTGTGTGTGTGTGTGTGTGTGTGTGTGTGTGCGGGCACGCGCACATGCATTACAGCATGCACATTAGGGTTTTTTTTTTTTTTTTTTTTTTACCGTTTGTGGTAAATGCATTCAGAAGTATAAATAGTTAGATAGATAGGCAGAATGTAAGGTGGAAACATTTTTTAATGTTTTTAATTCTAATAGACAATGTAAGGTGGAAATATTTTTTAATGTTCTTACTTCTAATAATGGTTTTAAAGTACAAGTACCATTTAAACCATGGGAGGCAATCTGTCCAAAATTAGATATCCAAGAACATTCCTTCTTCTGTATAAAAGTTACTGTATTACCTCCTCTTAAGCTGGTTTCAACTTTATTAAGTACATATATTTATTTTGCGTATGTTTAAAAGAAGCATTGTTCTCTAGTCTTCATTTTATCTCAAAATAATGTTCTCCAACATGCTCATTTAGGTTCCTATCACATTTGCATAACTAGAAAGGCAGCATACCAATACAGTCATGAAAAAAACAATAAGAAAGGTACAAAACTGTACTTATTGCAAATGTATATCAAAGATCATCTAATTATGTACTAACTAAACAATTACATGTATTGTATAAAACCGCAACTTATGATACCAGGAATGTGATCCCTTTATAAGATGTACTCAATGTCTATCTTTCAATGTAGACAAATATAACTGAAAACGGAGTATACTGGGGACATTATTCTGAGAACAAAAAAGAACAGAACACAGTACTTTGTATTTTCAGGTTTTATGTCATCTTTATTGTTCTCTTTAGATTTTTTCTCATGCAATTCTAGTTTCTAGCTGGGAAACAGCAATAATTCAGTATAAAACTGACACAAACTAATTTTCTTTGCACACATCATGTAATTTTCTGAGTTATTCCTTCTTTTGTTTACTGCCATAGTTAGAAACATCCTATGAATCCTGGCTACCTAAATATTTTAATGTAGGATCACATATTTTAACAATGACCATATAAGATGATATGCTACTGAAACTACAACAAGAGATAGATTACTTCCGACATGGCAAATCAAAACCAAGAAAATCTAAAGGTATTACTGCTCAATGCTAGGAGTCTCAACAACAAAGTCCAGTCCTTAGATGCTCTCTTCACCCTAGAGAATGCTGATGTCTGTGCAGTCACTGAGACATGGTTTAAAGCCACAGAGAGCACACAAGTAGTGCAAGGTTATAATGCCTTCCACACATTTAGGCCAGCTATTACACAGACAAGGACTAAATGTGGAGGTGTCTCTATGTACATGAAAAATAAATATACTTCAAGACTGGACAAACGGGACAATGCTCTTGAGCTGCTCCATGTTCAAATCACCATAGGCAAAATCCAGTGCCACTTCCGTGCAAGCTACAGTTCCCCTCTATCACCAAGGAAATCCATACCATGTATTTAAACTTATTAGAAACACTAACCATCCAACCCAATTCCATATTCATGGGTGACTTTAATTGCCCCACTATTAACTGGGAATCCTATACAACATCAAACATACAGGCACAGAGATTCCTGGATTTTGTAAACACAAACTTCCTGGACAAGATAGTCAATACATCAACCAGGGATGCAACCATACTAAATTTCGTCATTACCAACATGCAAGATAGATGCTCCACACCAGTGGTCATCCCCTCATTGGTCAGGTCTGACCATAAGCAAATCACCTTTGACATCCACATCCCACCCCCATCCCCCCAGTAAGGAAACCTCCTTAAAAAACTTCTCCAAAGCCAACTTCATGCTACTGAAGTCAGAAGTGACAAACTTCACAACACCCACGCAAACGGGATCTGGAAGTTCGACTGCAGAATCCTACACTAAGGCACTGTACGAGCACATCCACTTGTGCATGAATCATGCCATCCCAAATAGAACCAAGATGGTCTTCTCCAAAAAAAGGAAGCCAATCTGGTGGTCCCCTGTTATAAACAAACTATACAACAGAAGGAAGAAACTGTTGCAGAAAAGAGGAAAATCCCAGGATGCAAAAAACTCCCTAACCAGCCTCAGTAAGAAGCTGAGATCCCTCATAAAATCCTCAAAAGCTAGTTATGAAAATAAAATTGCCAAAGATTACAAAGACAACCACAAGGCATTCTATAGTTATGTCAAGAATCTAAATGGCAATGCTCAGATCTGCTCTGAGCTACAACAGAATGGCATTAAATATATTGATCCCAAGGATATTGCCAATATCCTGGCAGATTGATTTAGTGCCAACTTCACCCCCCTCTCACCCCCTAAAGGGCCCATCTCAATACCAAAAGATTGACAAATTCCGATAATCACGGCCACACAAGTAGAAACCACACTCTCCAAAGCTAGGAATACAGCATCCATGGGACCAGATGACATCCCAGGCTGTGTACTACAGGAACTACAAAATGAACTGGCATCTCACCTAAGTGTCATGTTTAATCATAGCCTCACCTCAGGCTTCGTGCCCACTGAGTGGCGCACAGCTACAGTTATCCTGCTCCACAAGGGAGGATCCACCTTGGATCCTGGGAACTACCGTCCCATCAGTCTGACAAGACTGATCTGCAAGGGCATGGAACGCATTATCATGGAACTTATAAACAAAGACATTGGCAACCTTCAAACATTGGACCCCACCCAGTTTGTGTTTGTGAAGGGCCGATCTTGTCTCCTGAATCTGATTGACTTCTTTGAATCAGTCTCCAGAGCTGTGGACGAGGGTAAGGTGATCCACACAGCCTATCTGGACCTCGCCAAGGCCTTTGACACCATCCCCCACTCTGGAATCATAGATAAACTTACTAAGCTGGGCATAAATCCCTACGTCACTCGATGGGTTGCCAACTGGCTTACTGACAGAACCCAGACTGTAAAAGTAGCCGACTCCAAATCCAGCTCCAGACAAGTGACAAGTAGAGTACCTCAGGGTTCAGTCCTGGGACCACTCTTGTTTGGCATCTACTTCTCTGAAGTACAGGCCAAAACTAAGGGACTCTGGCTAACAAAGTTTGCAGATGACTGCATACTGGGAGCCATTATTGAATCCCCAAATTATGTGGATATTCTACAAAAAGGCCTTACAGAAATAGATGCCTGGTGCCAGAGCCATGGGCTCAAGCTTAATGCCAAGAAATGCATAGTTATCCCCTTTGGAAAAAAACATGTACCCATGAATTACCACATATGTGGCAGGACGCTAAACATCAAAAGTGTGATGAGAGACTTAGGGACACAGGTGGACAGTGGTCTCACTTTCGATAACCACATCGCCACAACAGTCAGGAAATCCTTCTATGTGGCACACCTCATCACTAAGGGCTTTTCCTCCAGAAAAAAGGAGGTCATTGCCCCATTGTACTCATCCCTCATTAGACCCATTATAGAGTATAATGCCCCGTTTGATATGTACCTCACAAGGCATCTGCAACAGCTGGAAAGGCCACAGAAATACCTCACTAAAAGAATCACAGACCTAAAGCAGATGCCATATGCTGACCGTCTAAAAAAAACTCCAGCTATACTCTGTGGCATATCGTCTACTCAGAGGCAATCTCTGCTTAACATACAAGGCCATGTCAAACCCTGAGCTGTTGGACATGCTCCACTTAAAGAAATCCCAATCCCTCAGAGCCACACGCTCCAGGGATCTAAACCTTGTCATCACAATGAACAAAACATGCTGGAGGGATAGGTTCCTGACCCAGAGACTCCCCATACTGTGGAATAGACTGCCCATACATGTCAAGCAGAGCGCCTCATTGGCACTCTTCAAAAGGAACCTTGATGATTGAATGGGAGATAGGAGATTCACCCCGGGGATCATGTCAGTCGCCCTGCTAGACAGGGGCCCAGAGAAGTAAATATTGTGGGAAGAAATATCCAGGGAATTGTTATGGCTAGGCTTGCATAGGCCCTAGGGCCGATAGCCTAGCACCAACCTATGAACCTATGAACCTATATGTCATCTGGTGGATAGCCAACTGGCTCATAGACAGGACTCAGGAAGTTAGAATTTGGAAGGCCACCTCTACAAAGAAGCCAGTCACAACTGGAGTCCCTCAGGGATCAGTCCTTGAACTGCTCCTTTTTGGCATTTACTTCTCTGAAGTCAAGGCCAATGTCAGTGGTCTCTGGCTGACTAAGTTTCCAGATGATTGCAAATTAGGAGCTGTCACTGAATCCCACACTGAAACAAATGTTTTCCAGGAGGGACTGACAGACAAACAACTGGTGTCAGAGCCATGGACTAAAAGTAAATGCCAAAAAATGTATAACAGCATCCTTTGGGACGTCATCCACCCATAGTAGCTATCATATTGACACCACAACACTTAGAGTTGACCCAGTAGTCAGGGACTTAGGGACACACATAAATAGTAATATAACCTTTGACCATCAAGTGTCTACAGTAGTGAGGAAATCATTCTATGTTGCGCAACATATAAACAAAGGTATGGCATCCAAGTCCAAGGAAGTCATAGTTCCACTGTATTCAGCATTCATCAGACCTATCATTGAGTACAATGCCTCCTTTGGTATGTACCTAACCAGGCATATCCAACAACTGGAACGTCCAGAGGTTCCTCACTAAAACAATACAATGCATAAGTAAAATATCCTATGCAGACCGCCTCAAGGCCCTATCCCTGTATTCTGTCTCCTACAGGCTTTTGAGGAGAGATCTATGCCTGGCATTAAGGGCATTGTCAGACCCCACTCTGATGGACCTCCTGCATATCCACAAAATAAACAGCACCAGAATTACCCATTCTAAAGACTTAAACCTTGCCTGTGATATATATATAGGACCTACTGAAGAGACAGGTATGTATCGCAAAGACTACCCAATCAATGGAATAGACTCCCTGTCCATGTGAAGTAGAGCTCCTCCCTAACCCAATTCAAGTGTAACTTGGACAATTGGATGAGGAACAGGAAATTCATCCCTGGTTTGGCACTTATGTCTCTAATGGACACAGGCAACCTGTAAATGGTTCATCTCCCAGGCCTCTGTGAGTAAATGTTTTATCTCTCAAACCCCTGCTTACACTCATCAAGGGTATCAGAACTTGTCAGAGATTTGGGATGCATGGCTAGGTTTAAAAAGGACCTTGTGGTCATTAGCCTAATAAACACCTATGAACCTATCAACACATATGAACCTATAAAAAGAATAGCTTTTTTAATATGTGATGTCTACCATGTAATTCTATGCAAATTATGTTTTCTTTGACAGAAAATACTGAAAAAATTACACTATCTGATTTTTTTGTCACATTATTTGTACCTGTAACAATCAAACCATTGCTAGAACTATATTGAAGAAAGCTATCTAAAGCTCTTCCATAATCACATTTTACCATTCATGAAATATGTCCTATAATTTTTAACATAGAAGGCATTTGTGTAAATTAAGGTATGTGGTGTATCACTAGGGAATGCACATTGGTGCAATTGATTCTCTGGTTTGTTTCTTGGCTGGGGTATCTTCGGTCCAGATATAACTTGTCTTTTTTTAGTTTGAGTACATTTTTGAAAGGTGATCTGATTTCTTCCTTATTCCAAACACATACCATATATGAACTTCTGGACGTCCAAACTGCCAGAAGATATACATACCATGTGTGTATGATAGCATGTATCCATGATTAGCTTCTTGGCCTTGTGCCACAATATAGTGGGATAAGCTTCAGCTTCCCCACAACCACGTACTGGGTGATGCTGGTAATTAGACAATAAATGAATGTCTAAATGAAGGAAAAAAAAGAAAGGAAAGAAGGAATGGAGGGAGGGAGTATGAATGAAAGAATGAATGAATGACTACACCATTAGGGACTATGTGGAAAGCTAATGAAAACTATATAAAATTCAGAACACATTGGCAAAAGATACATACTGGACTTAAAAACTAAACAGGAAAAGTGCAACCTCTCGGATCAATATTTCTTATATGATAGTTAATCTAATTATAATTACTAGTACTGCAGAAGGATGTAACACATCAGGAAGTAGAAACTTTCATATGCAGGTACTTGCCTTTCTAATAATGGTTTATTGTCATTTCTTGCAGTCTACATTTCATTATGGAAATCTTAGCAATAACAGACATAGTAACAAATTAAATGATTTATAAATGAGCAGATAAAAAGTTTCTTCTCTTTCCTTCTCCACTTCTTTTAGGCTGGAAACTTCACTAAGATGCTAGAAAGAGAAATTGCAATATTAAAGATGGTGAATCATCAAAACATCATTCAACTTATAGAAGTATATGAAAGTCCACAGGTAGGTTTTTGATTTTCACTTCTGGCAATAGAGCCAACTAACTGCTAGCAAAGTTACACAGAGTGAAATTATTGTTCAAAATTATTTTTATATTTATTTTATTTTGATGTTTGTTGACCGGGAATGTCCGACTGAACCTTAGCCCATTTTCAGTAGAGGCCTGGGGGGGCAGCCCCATACAGAAATTCAAGCAAGCAGAGGATAATACTTATTATGGGTTCCTATTATAATGCTGAAAACGCATTTTGTTGAATGCGTTTACATCGAACCCTAAACAGCGAACAGGCAAAACAGCGAAGCGGCTGTTCAGCAAATTCTTTCCCTGGGAAAGAAGTCGCTTGGCCGGTTCGTTACTTTGCCATGTTCTGCACTGTAGTGTGGTCTCAGAGATTCCCTTATCCGGTATAGCTCCCAAACCTAAATGTGCAACAGTTACTGACCTTAGGGTTAGGGTGCGGGTTAAGGTGAGTGCATATATGTTTTAAACTGTTTACTTTTTTGTGTGTTAGATATACGGTTGTGTTAAGTGTATATGTGTTTTCAGCTGTTTACTTTTTTTGAGGGGGTTAGAATTAGGGTTAAGGTAAGTGTGTATGTGTTTGGAACTGTTTATTGTTTTTTTTTTTTTTTTGGTTGGAACAGCAATTTCTTTCCCTAGGAAAGAAATCGCTGTTCTGAGGTGTCGACATTTTCAGCTTTCACTGAAATAGGGTCGATTAAACATCATTTGCTGTTTTAAGCATTCAGTGTTGTAATACAGACCCCTTATTACATGAATGCTAAAATGAATAGCAAATATACAATTAGTATGATTAAGCAAATAACAGAAACATCTGACATACAGTACACAATATGTGAATTGTGAGAGAGTGAGGAAAACATTAATATCAATCTATGGTGAACATAACTATTGCAAGTAGTGTACAGAGTAAAGAGAAAAATTAAAACTAGAAAATAAGAGGGAAGTCTATATGGAGAAAAGCAGACAAGGGTAAAATGGAGAAAAGAGAGAACAGGAGAAGAGGATGGAAGAGGGGAAAGAGAGTTAGTGCTTTGGCATGTGCAGATCCATGAGTTTTGTAGATTTTCTTTAAAGGCTTTTTTGAAGCTAATAGTGTTGGGTAGAGTTCTATTGTTTAGTGGGAGGCTCTTCCAAGATATGACAGCTGAGTAACTATATAAGTGCTGGCCTATAGTTCTTTTTGGCTTAGAGATTTCTAAGAGTAGCTGGTCAGAGGTGTGAAGAGAGTGGTTGGGGTGTATAGGGATATAAGGGAGGAGATGGTGAGGCAGGAGTAAGGTTTTTTAGATGGAGTGAATAAAAAGGAGTTGGGGGAGTAGGAAGTCATGAGGAAATTTTAGCCTTAACGTTTGTAAAGAAAGGCAATTGTGAGAGTTGTAAGGTTTACTTGCAGCAAGCCTGGCAACTTTGTTGTAAATTCAAGTTTGGACTTTAGAGAGGATTTCAAATTGGTCATGATTGCTGAGGCATAGAGAAGGGTTGGAAGAAGATAAGCATAGGCAAGACAGAGTCTAGAATCATTGGTGAGGTATTTTCTATTTCTATATATATTAGTCCTAGTTTTTAGTGTGTTTTCTTAATGCTGTTTAAGATGTGCAGATCGAATTTTAGTTGATCATCTATGATTCTTATGGCAGTGTTGTCGAGAGATGTGATGCTAAAGGAAGGTTTTAGATGAGAAAGGGATTTTGGTAGAAAAAGAAGTTTTCTTTTTTTTGGGACTGAGTATGAGTTGATTGCTTGTTAGCCAAATTTTGACAGAGTGGAAGGAGTTGTGGAGGTCAGAGAGATTGTCAGAGGTGGAGATGATAGTGGAGTCATCAGCATATTGTATAAGAGAAGAGTTAGAACAGGACGTATGAAGATCATTAAAGGTGAAAAGGAAGAGAGCCATTTGAGAGACTAATGTCTGTTGGTAAGATAGCTAGAAAATCATTCCAGTGTAGAATTAGAGATATTAAGATCAGAGAGTTTAGAGAGGATCTTGCGGTGGCAGACAGTGTCAAAGGTTTTGGAGAGGTTAAGAAATAGGCAGGAAAATAGCTTACTATTGTCTCTGGCTTCTGCGATAGTTTGCATGATGGCAATTAGGGCAGTATTTGTGCTGTGATTAGGGCAGAAGCTATGTTGGTTGGGTGTAAATTCTCTTGAAGAAGAGTAGTCCAGGAGTTGCTTGTATATGCATTTTTCTAGTATTTTGGAGAGGGGGGTGCAGAATGGCTATGGAATGATAGTTACAGAGATCAGTGGAATGTCCTTGTGGCTAGGAATGGTGCAGAATTGTTTCCAGATAATGGTGACAGTAGATTCATGGATAGATCGATTAATTAGGATGGAGACAGAGTAAGCTATAATTAGCAGTGAGCTTTAGGGGGGGGTGATAGGTTATCAGCTGAGAGAGAGCATGGTTTTAGTGGGTCTATATTAGATGAACGAAAGTTCATCTTAGCGAACGTTCACATGAGCGAAAATTGCGGAACTCGAAACCGCAATTGTCAGATCATGGTACAGTGAAGATGGGAATATTTGCACTTTCCTCACTGTAGTGTGATCTGGGAGTTGGAATATATATTTAGCAGGGGTGTGGGGGGCACAACTCCCTACAATTGCAGTTTCGAGTTCCTGGATTATCGCTCATGTGATCATTCACTAAGATGAACTTTCGTTCATCTAATATAGACCCGGTTTTAGTTTGCTGAGAAGAGATTTCATTTAGGCAGTGGGGACAGGTTTGAGTGAGAAGGTGGTAGTTTTAGTCAAGGGGGAAAAAAGAGTGGTTACTGGAGTTATTATTGTGAGTTAATTTGTTGGTGGAGTCAATGAAGTGGGAGTTAAGAATGGTAGCAGTTTCCAGAGCAGAGTTGTTAGGACAAGGGTTAGGTGATTTAGGGCTACAAGGATGTAAAATCTTTCTAATAGTGTTCCAAAATTTTTTGGGATTACTGTGATGGCTTGATTGAGGCTTTAGATAGAAGTTTTCCTAATCAATTGTGATCTGTTTTTTGCTCAGGTATTGGAGTTGTTTGTAGTTTTGAAGGTGTAGCTGGGATTTAGATTTTAACCAGTTTTTCCATGCATTATTTATTTTGTACATTAGTGAGCATGTGGACTTAGGTAGCCATGATGCAAAGTGGGATTTTATTCTGATTTTCCTAAGGGGAACAAGGGAGTTAAGAATATCAAGGAATATAGTGTTGAAATTTTGTATCATTTCATCAAGGAGTAGGTGTAGAAAGAAAGAGCAGGTTTATGGAGGAGAGTCTGTCATCGAATATAACAGGGTCGAAGTTAGAGAGAGTGCAACAGTGTTTGTATTTGTGAGATTTGCAGTTTTGTAATAAATATCTTTAAATACAAATAGGAGAGTGGTCACTTAAAGAATTAGGTAGTGTTTTGGGGTTATGGTAAAGGTTAGGATTGGAGGCCAGGATCCAGCCTAGGACAGAGCCGGAGTTGGTTGGTTTACTAAAATGGGTTGGGGTTGTAATAAGTTGTGTAAAGCTGTGTAGATTTTTAGAAGAGTTGAGGGGGAAAAAAAAAAAAAAAAAAAAAATATATATATTTTTTTTTTTTTTTTTTTTATGGCTTCCTATTGAAATATCAGCATAGCATTGTATGCCTATGAACTATTCGAACTACAGATGTTCGAATAGTTCATATGTGTGCAAGCTAGTTAATCGAACGGTATATTTGCAAATGTACTGTGCATTTGCAATATAACTTTCAATTATGTACAGGGATCGAGGTACAGTGCTGTTAGGGAAATAAATCCCTTTCCTCACTGTAGTATGATCTCGGAGTTGGAATATTTAGTTAGGGGGTGCAGGTGGGCTTGCCCCCCTGCATAAGCGGGATGTTAGGTGTAGGGGTTAGGGAGTTATGGCAAGGGTGGTATTGTTGTTAACGCCGTAAAATGTCATTGTCGACATTTTCGGCATTAACAGCTGATTTTCGACATTAGGGCCATTAGGTTATGTGTACTTTCAGCGAAACAATTTGCTGTTAAGTACCATCTTTATTCTAAACTTTAACATTTTAATAGTAAACCTATATATATATATATATATATATATATATATATATATATATATATATATATATATAAACATACATATGATTGAGCCAAGTAGCTAGAGAAACTTCATCATGTGTTTCCACATTCTATTTTAGTTTCAGTTGTTAGCAAATAACTTATTTTATTTGAATATCTCAGTGATTATTATTTAACCTAATTCAATTAATTGGAAATGAATAAAAGTCAGAGTATGGCACAGTTCTGACAAGCAGTTCATTAATGAAATACAATAGCTGAAATATACTTAATCCTAAAGCCAGTCTGGAGCTTTTACATATTTAATATTCAACAACCCCTCCACTAGCTTTCAGTAGATGCTGTTTAGGTGAAATTATTTGCGAGAATGCTGACTTTTATAAAAGGAAAATTAATTTTGTCACCTGACTATGCTGTTTCCTTAAATCTGAGGTATAGTGGTCTAGGAGTATTAGGACTTCCCTACCTACCGTTGTTGGGGCTAGTCCTAACTTACAAAATGATAGGTTTTGCTTTGAGTTTTTCAGGCAGTGTTTGTCATTATATGTCTTGTAGTAAATCAGGCTTTAAGGAATATTTGTTTGACAATTTTACATGTAGCCATTTAACATGAGGGGGTGGTGCTTCCATGAATTGTTTTAAGTATCTGCTGCAACTAAACTGGAAGATGACGTGCTGAATTGTCTTTAAGAGGGGGGGAGTGAGATGTCTATCTGTTGGATATAACTTAACTGTCTTCCAAACATTTTTCTTTGTTCTACCAACTCAAGATCACCAACAGTCACAAGTGCTTTTTATTTCATTATTACAGTTAGAAGAGTTTTTATTATGGCATTACGTCTGTCAAATTATGTTTATCTGACTATCATACAGATTTCTAACTTGAGTGGTGTGAAGGGCAGTTGTTACAGGGTGAAAACTGTTAGGGTACATGATAAGCAGGGGCCAGTGGTGCAGACGTACAGTACCAACATCCCTCTATGAAGCTGCACAGATAGCAATGGATCAAGGAAGAGCTTAATGTATGGTCATTTAACTGTAGCAAGCAACTTTTTTTTCTTTTGATCTTTACCTTTGGGAAGACCTTTATAATTTTTTTCTCCTCAGCTTAGATTTGTGGGGACAATAGCTTGGGAAACTGGAATGGTACAGTGTGCCAGATGTGCTGCTTTGTAGCACAAGATTTTATGCTAAGGCATTTATGTCTGCCAAAGTGTGCTTATCTGGCCATTTTATTATACTTATGTTGCTTTAAAACAGCAAGTCTACGTCTTACAAACTATATCTACGTAATATGTTGTAATGGCTTCCTGAATATCCTCATTGTTTTGTTAATGTTCTTCTGTTTTTATATTATTAATGCATACAATCTGTTTGTGTGTGAGAGAAAAACATTAAAAATATATTTGTTCATACGACTTTGGAAATAAATTCCCTTGATCAAATTAGGGCTACTTCATTATCACAGTATACCGAGTTCTCATGGCAACAAGAAAAAATATACTGAACCATAAGGGAATGCTGCATAAAGAAATGTTTCACACTGAGGAGCACACAAGCAATAATGTCTGACTGGCCTGGAATTATTAGGGAAAAGCGGACCATCAAGATATGTTGTGAGGCCAGATAATGTCCACCCTGTAAGGCATTATTGCACTTAGATAATGAGCTATATGTCAAATTGTTTCATACTTCATTTTTTATTAATATATACCTTTTTAAATTTATAATATTCTTCAGACTGAAGTTCAAAGCTGATGTAGCATATACAATTGTTGAAGGAAGATTTTTTTTATCCAAAATATAATCTAAGTAAGTATTGAATTTCCACATATACACACACACACACACACACACACACACACACACACACACACACACACACACACACACACACACACACAAACACACACACACACACACACACACACACACACACACACACACACACACACATACACACACACTGGCAGCTTAATATGTTACTGTATAGCAGCCGACTATTTTTTTTACCAGGCAATATTTGTACATTAATAATCTGCTGAAGCATGTTCATTCTGCAATATGATATTGATGTACATTTTGATGTGCATTTTTCCCGTTATCTAAAATCAATTAATAACTGGTATGTGCAACATTAACTTATTAGAGCCTAGTGATGGCTCCAGGTATTTCTGAGGTTGCAGCTTACTCATGTATATTACAGGCATAATTAATATAAAAATTATAAAAGCAATAAGAAATAACTAACTCATATGACTTGATTTGCATTTTACTCTCAGGTCATATTTCTGAAAATGTAACAGTATTCCTTGCAAACTTGGAGAGGTCTTATGTAATAATGTCCTGGATATGATATGTAATGGCCTATAGTTACTCTCTCAAAAAAAAAAAATGTTTCCATAAATATACTGATAAAAGTGTCCATAGCCATACACCATTGCAAGCAGTTCCTCTTCAATTTAGGTATATATTTTCCTGTCAGTACCATCTAACACCATTTTGACTGGCATCAGCTTTTAACTCACTGATTTATACACATCAAAATACTTCATAGTAGATGCTCAGGTAAATAAATGAGTAACGTAACCAAGCAATTCAATAATCTTTTTCCCTGGGATTCAATAAAGCAATTTTACTGTGCCAGAATAGTGTAGCAGCTTCTGCACAGAATATGGCTGCTGAGCGATTCAGTAAACAAGGCCGGGGCGTGCACGAGCCCACCAGCACTATTCTGGCATGGACACCACTGAATAATGCTAATTTCCTCATTTGCTGGTGAAAACCATGCAAATTAGGTGAATTAGGGATTCAGTAAACAAGCAGGTATCCGTGGCAGAGCAGAGTCCGTTGCAGAAATGTATTCAGTTACTGACCATGTACATTTCTGCAAAAATCAAAACGGGGGCATGACAGCTCAAAGTAAAGCATGTATTATGACTATTAGACATGCCAATGGCTAGAAATATGGCCATTGGTATGGAAAACAGTTGCAAAAGTATGAAAATAAAAGTTTTTTTTTTTTTTTGGCCAAATTTGGCCATTTAAGCATAGCACAGCGGCCTGCAAATGACATTGTGTAAAAAAAAAAGAATATGAAAAGACAATTTTAAGTGAAATCTGCATTTTGCCATTTTAGTGGGTAGCATGCAGAATCAAAACAATAACAGGTAATATTGGTTGCTAAGGACAAAGCCTCTGGTGTAGTGGTGTAACAAGGAACTAAGGCAGTGGGATATGCAAATGAGCAGAATTTACTGAATAGCAAAATGGGAGACTATTGTCTGGATGCACCTAACCATGCAGGAGCTATAAGGCAGTGGTGTAAGCAGAAGTAGCTGACATGAAAAGTGGGTGTGTCATGCTTAGTGTAAGCACATTGGAGCTCTACAGCCTCCATTTGAGCTTAGCTAAGCACATCTAAGCAAGGGTGTGTGTCTGAGGCTGTATTTACTTATTCCATTAAATGAGGAGTGTGTTTGCATCCAGGGGAGGGCCATTTCTGCTTAAAAGTGTTTACTTTAGCTAAATGGGTTTGCGTGGCTTGTACCGACTCATAGACAAACAAACAAAAAATGGAAATAGCAGAACTGTTTACATTTGGGCAGTGAGTTTTTCGTGGTGTGCCACGGGGCTTAAAAGGGGCAGAAATGGGAAGGGGAAAAAAATGGGAAATAGCAGAATAAAAGCAATCGAGTACAAATAATATAGCTGGCAGGTGATATAGTCAGCCAATCATACAGGCAGCATCTGCAGCACAACAGTATAAACTATGCAAACACCTGTCACCTGGTTTTTCCCACAAACTCTGCACCATTGGTATACACACTCATGGAAATTTTAACCGACAAAATGTTAGGGGCTGCTGTCACTTTGATACATCAGTATGTGCTACAGGCTGAGGGCAGTGAGGAGAATAATGCTGACAACTGCCCCAAACTGAGGAAGAGGAAAAGAGTGTTCAGACCCAGGGTAACCTACCAGGGGCTACATGATCTGGAGATAGTAGAGCACTACAGGGTGGACAGGGACATACTTCAGCAACTCATTGAGCTGTACCAGCCTCAACTCAGACCCAAAGCCGACAGAGGGGAACCCATCCCAGTGGATACCAAGGTATGTGTAGCCTTAAGTATACTAGCTATAGGTACTTTCCAAAGACCTACTGGGGACATCATAGGGGTCTCACAGGCATTTGCATCCAGGGTACTCCACCAGTTCCTGGAGCCATGCTACCACATGCTGGTGAGCACATTTACTTTCCCAGCACCAGTGAGGAGAGGACCAGCAATATGCACCTCTTCCACCATGTAGCAGACTACCTGGAAGTACTGGATGCCATAGACTGCACGCACAGTCACATACGTAAACCGCAGGAGCTTTCACTCCATCAACTGCCAGGTCGTGTGCAATGCCCAGGGCTTTATCATTAATATGTGTGCTGGCAGCCCTGGAAGATATCACGACTCCCACATCTGGCATTCCTCACAGCTGTACCAGGGATTTGCCAGGGGGGACATCCCATATGCCCATCTGGTGGGGGATGCTGGCTATGCACTGGAGAAATGCAGGCAAACACACATACTCAAGAATGTCATAATGAGGCACACGCACAAATGAGGATCTTTATAGAGCATGTGTTTGGGATGCTCAAGTCATGGTTACACTGCCTTGACATATCTGGTGGAGCCCTGCAGTACTTTCCAGCCACATTTGCACACATGCTAATAGTATGTGCCATGCTACACAATATGATCCTCCAGAAACAGCTGTGGCAGGAACACCATGGGGAAAAGCTGCACAACCCCCCACCATTGCCAAGGTCCACACAGGCACAGAGGGACTCAGAGATGGAAAGCTGTGAGCCAGCTCCTGTAGGCAGACAGAGGTGTATCCAGTATGCCCTGGCCTTGGCAAAGAGGTAACATTAGCACACACACTGACACTGTAGGGACCCAGGGACTGACACCTCTCTCTGACTTGCACACACAGTAAAATGGATGCCACACACATCGCATTACCTGTACCTTACCATGTATAGGCAGTGTACTGCGTGCATCCAACATAGGCAGCCTTCAAGCACCGTCCTCACAACTGCCATTGGCACAAGATAAATCAGTCTTATTAAGAATAAATGAATGGAGTAGTATGTTCTGGTAGCATATCTATGGTATCATCTGCATGCATACAAGGGAATGAGGTGGCCTACTGGGATAACAGCAGACAACTGACAGCTATGTGGGACACCAGGAAGTGTTTGCCCAATACTGGCTTCCCCACACTATGCAGTAGTACCAAAGGTGACAAATCCCACTGCAGTATATGTGGGAGAAAACTAAATGGGGTGTCATACATCACAGACATGAATGTCAGTGTGTGGGTCCCATACTCACCCCTCAGCATCACCCATCAAGTCAGCCATAGAAAACCATAAATAAATGTCTGGCAAAGGCACACAAATGGCAACAATGATGATATACCCCCCTACAGACTTACACAGTGATAGCACAGCAGGTTTTGCAGTTGCAGTAAGGCTCTGAAGGGTAAAAAGTCTGAAACTCAAATGTATGCCATTACAATCTGATCTGTGGTCTTTAGTGATATGCCACTAGTCTGCAAGATAGGGCACAATACTATGCTAAATAGAACAAAAATGTAATTTAAATATAAGCACATTCTGTGCAAATGTGTACAGTTGACAGCCCCCCCCCCCCACACACACACACACCCATATTCCCATTGAAATGCAGTAACATGTATGTTTGTAGGGAAATAGCAGAAGAGCACACATTGCCAGGGCTGTCCCAATCAACATGATAACTTGTTGCATGTCCACAATATGTAGGGGTCAATGAGCTATGTATATGTGTGGTTAATACTGTCAGGATGTGGCCAGCACCTACTGCTGTGTTGCAGTGGCCTAGGTACAGTACTGTGGTTGACAGGGCCATGTTCCAAGAACTGCAGTGCCAACTATTCTGCATGTCAGCAACACCTATGGTCGGAGTTGTACACACTGTCCAGATGTCAATATCTGTTAATGCAGGAAAGATGGACAGGTCATGGACAGGGGGCCACACATATGGACAGTACACAGCTTGGAGTAACCTACACAGTGCCTACCATACCTCTCAATTGTACAGACCTATTTCAGAATGTCCAGAGGTGTGCATCATATTTGTGATCTGTATATCATGAAATAGTGGTTGTCTGGCAATTCATTGGTAAATCATGTAAGACTAAGGCCAGAAAATAATGACAGGTTGTAGTGTCAGACTTCACACCCTATAGAAACACACATGCTAATGCAAAACCTATTACTGAGTCACCTTTCTAGGTTTGTAAGGCCAATACTTAAAAATGGTCCCTATATTTAGGTGTCTGTCCTCCAATTACTTATGGCTTTGTCCAGATATCTGGCTCTCAGAAGTTGAGAGGTATGGTGCCTAGTAGGACAGCAGGTAACTGAAGGTCAGTGTATTGCCAGTTTATAAAAGGTTGCCACCTTTCTGTGTCAGCACTGACAACATGACAACATGTCACTGGCCAACAGCCATATCCCTGGAATGACACAGATTGTCACAGAAGGAGCACACGTATGCCTTGTATATCTAGTCTGCTTGTCCTAACATTGCAGGTCATAAATAAAAGTGGGACAAAGGCCCAATGATAGGCACGTGTTTTAAATATTGCCCTTACATACTGAGAAAGCTGGTAGAATAATGGGTTTTACATTAGCAGAAATTGTCTGAAGGTTATGCAGTCTGAAACACTAATGTCTGTCATTATTTTGTAACATCCGTCCTCAATTATATGCAACTAACTTGTCATTAAAACACAAGTTTATGTAGATTGGACAAAAATTCGAGACAAATTCCTGGACAATCTGCCAAAACATGTATAGCTGAGAGGTATGGCCACACCAGGATATGACTTTTCAGGTAAGAAGAATACCACACAAGCAGGAGATCCCCAGCCAGTATATCACCAAGTTGCTGGACTGTTTACACAGCTTCATCAGTCAATCGGCTGTAGCCACACCTCTCAACTGGCCTTTTTGGGCAAGAATGTATATGTTCAGGGTCATAATATTGGTCTGTGCATCATACATCTTGTATTCTTCTGGTAAAGCACTGTGATGATCTGAGGATGTCTGTCACTAAGGAATGACACAATACATTCTAGTGTCAGACATCAGATATGTCAGAAAATGTCTGCTAAAACAAACCCAGTGGCTCTAGGAAAGTCCTGTTTACTTTTGAGAGGTATGGCTGTAGCACACAAAACCCTGGACCAAACTACAACTATCTCTGGAATGGAGTCCCACTCTCACTATAGAAGGTCATACTGGGCATGCTCCTACACTTAGAGAATTGCAGGCAATGTTGGAACCCACATTGGACTATATAACTGTATTGTGCATATATGTCTTTGCATACAGACAGCTATGTACACCTGAACTGTCCCTGCACACACCCATCAGACAGAATTACCCTTAGCTAGCTGTAGGTAGCCCATATGTGATATATCTGCATCTGTTGCATGGGATAGCACAGATATATATATATATATATATATATATATATATATATATATATATATAGGCAACATATAACAATATGTCAAGCATGCACACACATAGACATGGGGAAGAGAGGGACAGACAGTGATAGAGAGAGAGAGACACAGGGGGACACACAGAGAATGAGTCATACACATGGATATCTTAACCAAGAATGAAAACCACCAAGAAAAACTGTAATGAATTATGATAACCTCTAAACGTGAACCTTCTTCTTCTTTCGGCTTTTCCCGGTTAGGGGTCACCACAGCGGATCATCTGTCCGCTCATGATTGGCAGTGGAGTTTTACGGTGTCGAGTTGACAGCCCAGGGCCCAACCATCCACAGAAGGCACACACACTCACACAAAGGACCAATTTAGAGTGTCCAATCCACCTACTGCATGTCTTTGGGATGTGGGAGGAAACCGGATCACCCAGAGGAAATACACGTGACCACAGGGAGGACATGCAGACTCAGCACAGAAGGTACCCCAGCCAAGAATCGAACCAGAGAACCTCTTGCTGTGAGGTGACAATGCTAACCACTGCACCACCATAGCTGCCCAACCTCTAACAGTGAACCTACATTCTCTAATTCCCATTTGGAATATTCGAGTTGCCACCTTGCCTTTCAAAAAAGAGCAGTAATTAAAAGGCAACTCATGAGGGCAGCGAGGATGACAACTAGGGACATGGACATTGCCACTGAGATGGATTTCATATTGCATATGTTTAGTGTTAGAGGTTATCCTAATTAATTGTTAAACACACTTAAGAATGAGATTTAACACAAGAGACACAGTAATATTTATTCACCCATCTTGTCTTGTAATACAGCAACTGGAGAGGTTAATTTATTACCTAAAAAGGATGATGGTAGTTTTGCTTTTATTCTCACATATAAACCTGAATAAAGAATTTTGTCTGGTTCAATTTCAGCACTTCCTCTTCATTATAGTTTTTCATACACATGGATACCCTGAATGGCATAGAGTGATTCCCTGCTGCGGACAGTGGCATACCTGTTGTAACCAGTCACATATGCCAGCATGAAGGTAAGCTCCACTGTGTAATAGTACTGAGGTGGGGGTTATATTAACACATCACCTGCCTTTTTGTGTGTGTGTGGGTGTGTGTTTAAGTATTAGAAGGCCGTCCCAACTCAGTACACTTCCATTGCCCTACTTCACAAGATCTGTTGATGTAATTTACCTTAGAAGTACCTTTGGGCACTTATCAGCCCTATAAGTTCTGTAGCACATGAGATAACTGTGTAACACTGTAATACAAATAACTAGATAGGCAGGGGTTCTTTTCCCATTTCTGGCAAATGTGTGTGTGTGTGTGTGTGTGTGTGTGTGTGTGTGTGTGTGTGTGTGTGTGTGTGTGTGTGTGAGTGTGTGTGTGTGTGTGTGTGTGTGTGTGTGTGTGTGTATGTTTGTAGGCTGAAGTATTTTGAGGACATTTCCACTGACAACACTTCTCAGTGCCCTACTTTAACAGTCCTGCTGATGTCATTCACCTTAGACATATCTTTGGGCACTTGTCAGCCCTATAAGCACTGTAGCGAGTGTGATAACTGTGTAACACTACAGTACAAATAAATAAATAGGTAGGGGTTTTAATCGAAGTCCTGGCAAATGTAAGTGTGTGTGTTTCTTCATAGGTGAAACAGTTTTAGGCCATTCTCAACCACTACACTTCCTAGTGCCCTACTTTAGTGCTGCTGATGTCATTCCCCTCAGAAGTACCATTGGACAGCCTTCAACCATATAAGCTCAGTGATACATGCAATAACTATGTAACACTATACTACAAATAACTAGATAGGCAGGGGCTCTATTCTCAGGTCTAGCAAGTGTGTGTGTGTGTGTGTGTGTGTGTGTGTGTGTGTGTGTGTGTGTGTGTGTGCGTGTGTGTGCGTGTGTGTGTGTGTCTGTCTGTCTGTCTGTCTGCGTGTGTGTGTGTGTGTGTGTGTGTGTGTGTGTGTGTGTGTATGTGTGTGTGTGAGAGAGAGAGTGTGTGTATAAGTGCATGTACAATAGTCTGGAAGCATGTATGTTTGTAGAACAAAGTATTTTGAGGACTTTCCCACCCACAGCACTTCCCAGTGCCCTACTTTAGCAATCCTGCTGATGTCATTGTCATTAGAAGTACCTTTGGACAACACTCAGCCCTATAAGCTCCATGACACATGTAATAACTAAGTAACAGTATAGCACAAATAACTAGATAGGCAGGGGTTCTACACTAACTTGTGGCAAATGTGTGTGTGTGTGTGTGTGTGTGTGTGTGTGTGTGTGTGTGTGTGTGTGTGTGTGTGTGTGTGTGTAATGTATTTTGTTGCCCTTCCCACCCATTACATTTCCCATTGCCATACTTTACAAAGGCTCTTGATGTAATTCACCTTAGACATACCTTGCAACACTGTTAAATCCTATAAGCTCCATGGTGTGTGCGATAACTGCGTAACACTGTAATGCACATATCTAGATAGGTAAGGGTTCTAAACTCAATACTGGCAACTGTGATACTGTGTGTGTGTGTGTGTGTGTGTGTGTGTGTGTGTGTGTGTGTGTGTGTGTGTGTGTGTGTGTGTGTGTGTGTGTGTGTCTGTCTGAGAATCACATCATCCCTGTGTGTATGAGTAAGAATCATATCCTCTGGGGGTGGGTTATTCCATTTGGAGGCATATACCACCCAGTACAAGTCCCGTTGCCCTGCTTTACAAGGCCTGCTGATATCATTCACCTTAGATGTACCTGTATACACTTATCAGCCCTCTAAGCTCTGTGGCATGTGCAATAACTGTGTAATACTATAGTGGACATAATTAGATAGATAGGGGTTCTAATCTCAATACTGACAACTATAGTAGTGTATGCAAATCATATCCCCTGTGGCTGTTATGTGTGTAGGTTATACCATTTTAAGGCCTGTTGACCCCTACCCATGACATTAATTTAAAGAGGGTGTTAATAACATCTCCCTCACATGCACCATGTAACACTATACAGCCCATACCAGTCATCTGCATAGATGTACATGGAATATCCACATATTTGCAATCAATATGTGGTCTGTGTTCCCTAACAATGAGCATTCCTGTGATATCATTGCTAAATATGTCACAGTTGCCATAGTGACACACATGCCAGCATCAGCCATTGTACCCAACTAACACATCATGCTGATACAAAGTCTGTCACTCCATCACTTGTGCAGGTTTGCTGGAGCAGTAAGTGAGACCAATTGCTATGTCTGATGGGTTATCCCACCATCCATGAAGGAATTTGCAAGATTACCTGTTATGTCCCAGGCATATAATCAATGCAGCGCATGTCATGTGTATGCAGCACTGTAGTAGATACAAGTGGATATGTAGGGTTACTAATATGTCTATTGGCAACTGTGTATGTGTTTTTGTATTAACAACCCCTGTGGCTGTTTTTAGTGTATGTGTGATGGCTATACCATTTTGTGTGCCTCTTCCACCCTGTGAACTCCCCCATTGTCAACTTAGTGTCAGCTCATACAGATGTCATCCACCATACAAGCACAGTTACACAGTGTCTAACACCATACCACTGTGGTGCATGCAATGGTCATATCACTGTGTAATGTACATTAATAGATGGGCAGGTCATCTACTCTGAGAAGTGTCACCTCCATGTGCATGTATGTTTCAATGTATGTCCCCATGCAGTGGTGTGTGTATATGTGTGTGTGTGTGTGTGTGTGTGTGTGTGTGTGTGTGTGTGTGTGTGTGTGTGTGTGTGTTTGTGTGTCAGATGGCTCTAACATGTTAAGGGACACTGAAGCCACCACTGGCAATCCTAACAGCCTCTGCAATTGTCAGCCACTTCAATAGTACTGGCAGACACTGCCACACTACAGTACCACTGTCCTATTTGTGTTATGTATCTAGCGCTATCATTCATAACACTGTGCAGGTAGGGGCTGTGCTCAGCCCTTTGTCAGCTGTCGCATGTATAGGACTATGACTCTGTGTGCACTAGCAGCACGAGAGGCCAGATATGCATAGGAGCTAGCAGACACACATGCTGGTGATTGTCAGGTTAGACTAACACAGGCTGACCTGTGTCAGGAATACATACCCCAAACCTGTCATACACAGTACCAGGCATACCCTCATCATCTGCATGATAGTTATGTGGATGGGACAGAAATGGCAGGGGCAACAGGTACTGATAGCCAAATCTGTTGCAGTTAAAGTAATGGCTAAGCCTGTGAGGGACCTAATGCCAGTACTCAAGTAACCTCTGCTCTATGTGTGAGCCTGCGGTCCTACAGAAGACCCAGGTGACATTTATTAAGGCTAGATGATTGTGTCAAGGGTATGTATGCAAAGTTACACTGTCTGCCAAAATTGCCCATCACACACTGTTGCATGTAAACACACCTGGTAAACATGTACATATACAGCTGTACCTTGGCTATGAAAAGGTCACTGTGTTTCTACTCTGTCTTACTCATCATTGTTGCTGTCAGAAGGCCCACAGCCTGCTGACACACAGACACCTGGAACACAACCAGAATACAGTACGTGACACTACAGTCAGTCAGCAGTAGTTACAGCAATAGTGCATCATGGCTAACAAGGTACATATACCTCGATGTGTACCCATAACTATTGCCAGCAGACAGCACCTTACACAGCAAGACATTGTTACACTGTACTATAGCCACCCTGTGCATCAGACCCATATGAGCATGTCCATGCATCAATGGTATAGATAACAGAGTTGTGGCACAAGTATCATCACATGCACAGGGTGTCATGTTGATTTGCCAGAAGCCTAGGCTGGGCCATATGGATGACATTGTGTGTGTGTGTGTGTGTGTGTGTGTGTGTGTGTGTGTGTGTGTGTGTGTGTGTGTGTGTGTCTGGAGGGGTGGTGTTCAACTGGGCTGTGCAGAAGAGCTGTGCATGTCTGGTGGTGACTGGCCTGTGATAGGGATGTGTGAGTGTTTGTCTGCACACCATCAAGCCATGTGGATGCCAGACACAGGGCTATGTTGGACAGCTGTGCACCATACATGGCAGGATGTACAGTTCACCATCTCCCGGCAGGGATGCGAGAACTGGTTCTGCCAGGAGTATCACTGGCACCACCAGGCCCAAGGACAGATGCAGTACTACTCCCTGATTGTGACTGCTGTCTGCTGGATCCAAATCTCTAATGGGACTGGCTGGAACAAGTTGCCTATGGCCTGTGCCTTTGTGGTGTGGACAGCACCCTCTCTTCCGTAGTGCTGTGGGTACTGCCACTACAGGACTGTGAATGTGCATGGCCACATAGGCTCTCAGCTGATCATGTTGCTGACCTATGTCCACCTTGTCGATGCCCTACTCCCATCACATGCTAAAGCACAGACATTGCACAGTCGAGCAATGACAATGTCTCACCCTACTGTCTATCCATGACATCGGCATGATGACGTATGGCATCACAAATGCCTTGGAGGTCATCACACATGGCAGGAAGCAATGCATTCATGACCCTGAGCATCTGTCTGGTGTTGCAGTCAGTACACGCCTGTGCCTCCATGATGGACTGCAACAAGCGTCTGGTGACACCTGCTGTGGCACTTGCAACAGGGGCTTGATGGACAGCAGTCCTCTGTCGAGCATCCCTGTCCATCTACCTGTGTGTGACCTCACATGCTCTCTGGTTATGGCTGGTGTCTACACTCACACTTGCCATAGTCAACACACTAGCCTGTTCCATGCCACCACCCTCCACCTATCCATGGCTGCTGGGGACTGGGTATGTGTGGGCATACTGACTGTGTGCAGGGACATGGTGGGTGAAAGTGGGATACCAAACAATGGCACAGGGTCAGGCCCCAACAACCCCACCTGTGCCTCACCATGACCACCATCATCATGGGAGTCCATTAATATACTGACATCAGGTTGTGAGGGGGAGAGGCACCAACCCCCATGTTCACCTGCGAGGGGAAGACGACATATTTAAATTAATACCCTGCAGTATTATGTTTGCTGATACACACACAAACACACACACGCACACACACACACACACACACACACACACACACACACACACACACACACACACACCCACGCACACACACACACACACACACACACACACACACACACACACACACACACACACACACACACACTCCCGGTACAGTCTGGCACAGCTTTGACACCTATGGGCCCCTTCAGGCTGGAACTTACGGTAGTTCTGCCTGCCACAATCCAACTCTTTCACAGCTTCTGTAAGGCCCACAACAAAGGGTGACAAATCCTACTGTGTGATGGGCCTATTAGCAGAATGGTAATTGTGACCAAGACCATGGCTATTGGAGTGAGCTATACAGTGTCCTCAAGTGGATATGCATGTACTGTAAGAGCTCACTTACTTATACAGACCACACACAATGACAAGGTGTAATGGTATGTGATGATAACTGTTGAAGGAACAAGAGTATACACTATTACTGCAGTACCTATACAGTTCAGACTCACAGGGATTCATTTCAGACAACATTGCAGGACAGTCTACAATATATACAGGAAATATGTAAAGTACTAGGTGCATAGCCTCATAAGATTATACCAGGCATTTGGCCCTGATGCCCTCATAAGCCTGGCCCAGACATTTGTCCATGTCCCTTCAAAGCCAGCACCTGTTTCCCCTGTCCAGTTGAGACACACGTGCGATCCCAGGGGTGTCTTATCCATTTCCCATGCAGTCATCTAGCTTCTTCTTCAAGATGGCTATACATGTACTCTGCTAGACATGAAAAGGGAGTGTATTTTACAGACAGTGTATTGTGTGGAACACTACACTATCCCACCAACAAGTCCTATACATGTCACAGACCTGGTGAGGGCCTTGCGTGCATGTTGTGTGAGTGGAGTTTGTCTTACAGATATGCAGAAATACCATCAAGGCTGGTTTAAAAATGGCCAGACACAGGTCACCTATGATCAATCTGTATGAGACTGAGTACAGCGACAGGACTGTCAGCCTATCTGTATAAGATAGGTGTTGCAGACCCTGGATTTGCCTGGTCAGGAACCTCTGTGGTGTCTGCAACTGCTGCATTTGCTTGGCAAGGTACATGCCAAAGGAGCCATTGTACTTGGTAATGCATATGATGAGGGTGGAGTACAGGGATGTGGTGGCCTCCTGGTTCCTAGATGACATACCTGTATTTGTGAGGTGGGCCATGTGGACTGCCTTCCATACAATGGTGCACACATGGTGGGAAACTGTCAGGTTGCTACCAACCTTGGTGCACAAGTTGCCTCACACCTGATTGCATGCTCAGTACATTGTTACTGTCATAATTAGTATGGATGACATCTGCCACAGCAGGGAAAATGATGCATCTCCTGGCATTCAGTTTGTGGCAATGCTTCTTGCACTAGTTATTAATTTGGTGAGGGCCTCTTGGAGGATGCTTACATCAGTATGGGAATGTAAGACAGTGGCCAGCTTGCAAGCATCTGTAAACTTGGTCAGCCACAGACCACTGCTTTTGTCTTGTACATCAGGTACATATATCTCAAACAGTAGAGGCCCCTAGGCCAATCTTTGGGGTACACCACTCTGGAAGACTCTACTACTAGAGGTGGATTTCACTACTTTCACCAGGTGGGTACTGTCATTGAGCCAGTTAGCTACCCATCTGGTAACATACATGTTGATGCCTAGCTGTGTAGGAGTATGTGTCCTGGCTCCCTGGGTATGGTTCACCATCTTCCCTTTGTCCTTGTGTTTGTTGACCACTTCAGAGAAGTCAACCAGGTTTAACAGGCCTGGTCTCCCTTTAACAATACCACACTGTATGGGCTCCAGCATTTTGAGGTTGTCGATGTCCCTGTTCATAATGTCCTTGATATTGCCTTTCATGCTCTTGCAGAGCAGGCTAGTTTGGCTATTGTGCATAATATTGGCTGGGTCAGTAGATTGCTCCGTCTTTGTGTATAGGGATGGCAGTGGCTGTCCTCTGTGCAGATGGGATGACACCAGTGCTCAGGCTTTGGTTGACTACAGTGTGTAATGGAGCTGAGAACTCATGCCTGAGTTCATATAGGTTCATAGGTTCATACTAGGCTATCTGCCCTAGGGCATTTATAAGCCTAGCCAGAGTGTGTTTGGCTTTTGCCACCCATTTTAAATGAATTTTGCTATGCCCTTTTTCAAGGTTAGTATACTGTGCCTCTGTCTAACAGTGACACAGAAGTGATACCCGGGGTAAACCTACTATCTCCCATCCACTCATCAAGATTCCTCTTGAAGAGAGTCAATGAGGGACTCTGCCTAACCTGGACTGGGATTTTATTCCAGAGTGAAGGGAGCCTCAGGGTTATAAGTCTGTCCCTCCAGCATGTCCTATTTATTTCAGTGCTGAGGTTCAAGTCTCTCGAGTGCGTAGCTCGATGGGATTTGGATTTTCTGAGGTGCAGCATGTCCATTAATTCTGGGTTGGACATGGCTTTATAAGTCAGGCACAGATCGCCTCTGAGCAGGCGGTATGCCACTGAGTAGAGCTGGAGTTTCTTTAACCGGGCAGCATATGGCATCTGTTTGAGTCCTATGATCCTCTTGGTGAGGTACTTTTGGGGTCTTTCCAGTTGCTGCAGGTGTCTGGTAAGGTACATCCCAAAAGGGGCATTGTACTCAATTATGGGCCTGATGAGGGATGAGTAAAGAGGCACGTTGACCTCCTCTGATCTAGATGTGAATCCCTTCATGATTAGGTGGGCTATATAAAATGTTTTTCTAACCACTTTGGCCACGTGGTTGTCAAATGAGAGATTGCTATCAACTTGGGTCCCCAGGTCCCTAATTACTTCTTCCGTACTTAATGGATTACTAACTATGTGGTAATTTGTGGGCACTTTGTTTTTGCCAAAGGGGATGACTATACACTTTTTGGCATTTAGCTTGAGGCCATGGCTCTGGCACCAGTTGTCTGTTTCTATGAGGCCCTTTTGTAGGATGCTTGTGTCAGCTGGAGAGTCGATTATGGTGCCCAGTTTGCAGTCATCTGCGAACTTGGTCAGCCACAGTCCTTCTGTGTTAGCCTGTACCTCCGAGAAATATATACCGAACAAGAGAGGTCCCAGGACTGAGCCTTGTGGGATGCCACTTGTAACTGGTTTGGAGTATGACATGGCTCCAGCAATTTTAACCACGTGGGTTCTGTCCTTGAGCCAGTTTGCAACCCATCTAGTGACATAGGGGTTTATATTTAAGCTGGTGAGCTTATCTATAATGCCCGAGTGGGGTATTGTATCGAAGGCTTTTGCAAGGTCCAGGTAGGCTGTGTGGACCACCTTCCCCTCGTCAATGGCCTTGGTGACTGTTTCAAAGAAATCAGCCAGGTTTAAGAGGCAGGATCTGCCCTTAACAAAGCCGAACTGGGTAGGATCCAGTGTCTTTAGGTCCCCAATATCTTTATTTATGAGGTCCATGATGATCCTTTCCATAGCTTTGCAGACCAAGCTAGTCAGGCTTATGGGGCGATAGTTTCCAGGATCCGTTGAGGCACCACCTTTGTGGAGAGGGACCACTGTTGCTGTACGCCAGTCTTTGGGTACATATCCTGTAGTAAGGCTGAGATTGAACAGTAGTTTTATGTTTGGGTTTAGTTATTTTTGGAGTTCATGTAGGACGCAGCCCGGGACAATGTCTGGTACCATTGATGCTGTGTTTTTTGCTTTGGAGAGGGCGGCTCTTACCTGAGCATCTGAGATGTCAGGGGGGCATCACTCTGCTGGGATAGATATTTGCCCTTTTGGTGGGGAAGGGGGGGAGAAGTTTCCGCTGAAGTCAGCTAGGATGTTGGCAATGTCTGTAGGTTCGGTGTATTTTTTGTCATTTTGGACTAATTCTGAGCATATCTGGGAATTCCCATCCAGGTTCCTAACATAACTAATGAAAGCCTTGAGATTATCCTTAGTGTCCTGTTCAATTTTTCTCTCGATGCTGGCCTTAGACGATTTTATGAGTGCCCGTAGTTTTTTGCTAATACTGATCAGAGATGCCTTCCCTTTTTGGGATTTTGCTCTATCATGTAGTAGCTTCTTCCTTCTATTGTATAGTTTGTTTATGGCTGGGGTCCACCAGACAGGACGCCTAACTTTGGAGGATTGGGTCTTGGTTTTATTTGGGATTGCATGATCCATGCATTATTGAAGGTGTTCATAGAATGCGTTTATAAAGGATTCTGCGGTCTGTGACGCATTTTCCACAGGCCTGGGGGCTTTGAAGGATTCCACCTCGGTTTTGAGGAGTGTGAAATTTGCTTTAGAGAAGTTTTTCACTGTGGTTTTCTGGGCAGGGTCTGGGGTCGGGATGTGAATATCTAGTGAATATCTAGTGAGATTAGTTTATGGTCTGATCTTACCAGTGAGGGATACACTTCTGGTCTGGAGCATAGAGTCCCCATGTTGGTGATGATCAGGTCCAGTATGTTTTCCCCTCTTGTGGGAGTGGCAACAAGTTGTTCCATAGCATTTGAGTTTATAAATTCTAGGAACCTTCGGGCTAGGGAGTTGGAGCTAGAGTAATGCTCCCAGTCTATGTTAGGGTAGTTGAAGTCGCCCAATATAATGGTGTTTGGAGAGACCTTCATATTTTCCAGTGTTCTCAGGAAGGCCGAGTGAGGTTCCTGGGTTTGGGACGGTGGTCTGTAGCAGGCTATAAACTGGAAGGCAGTTTTACCCACTGTTAGTTGCACATGGATAGTCTCTGATGCTTCGTGCTGTGCCACCAACCTGGAGGTGTGAGTACCTTTGACGAATATTGATACTCCCCCTCCTTTTGTGGTTCGGTCCAAGTTTTGGGGCCAAAAAACATGGTATGAGGTATAACCTGATAGTGCTGGGGTGCTCTCGGGAGCCTTGAACCAGGTTTCTGTTACTGCACAGATATCGATGTTCTCCATGCTAAGGAGAGTTTCAAGTGCATGCATCTTGAGGTTTAGACTTCTGGCGTTGAGTAGCATTACTCTTAGTTTCTTATCCCTTGTGATACCTATGGAGGTGGGTTTGTCTTTTGAGCCTTGCCTAAAAAAGGCACTATGGGGGTGGCAAGAGCCTTTGCCAATATCCAAAAGCCCAGGGGAGACAGGTGCAAGCCATCCCTAGTGAAGCATCGTGGCTTGTCGAGCATGTCATCCCAGGCAGACAGGCATTGGATCCCCTTTGAATGACACCAATACTTAAGCCAATTGTTGAAATTGATCATCTTGTCTTCATATTGTGGCATCATTCTTGGTGAGGGTAAGATGCTACTCAAGGTCAGGGTCATACCGGCCTGGGCTACATGCTCAGAGAGCTCCTCTATGTCTCTTTTCATGCAGTCCAGGGAGGTACGTCTCAGGTCATTCACACCAGCATGGACAATGACTGAGTCATATTTGTACTTGTCTTGGAGTGACCTGAGTGCTTGTGTTATGTGGCTGATCCTAGCGCCCGACAGGCAGCTCACCGTAACCTTCTCCTTGTTCAGCCTGGTGAGCGGGACGTCAGTGTGCCTGACAATAGAGTCACCTATTACAAGTGTATCAGGTGTGTTGTTTAGCCTTAAGGGCTGTGACTGTTCGGCACACTGGCTTTGTGAGCTATGTGTTGCACGTGTTTTGTTTTGGGGTAGTGGTTGCTTGGGTGTCTGATTTGGAGGTCTCTGCTGCTTAGGCAGATTTTTATTTAGAGCCTTAGAGTATGTTTTTGTGTGTTTATGTGTTTGGTTTGCTGTCGTGGTAGGTCTATGTGAGACTGGAATTGCAGTGAGTGTGGTTTCCTTCTCCTCCTGACTGGTTACGCCAGTACTGAGTTGAGAGAGCTTAGCCTCCAGTTTGGCTATATGGTTGCATCTCTCACATGTGTTGGAATTTGTTGGGAGGAGGAGAGGGTTGTCTGTGTACATGAGGCAGTTGTAACATTGCCTCAAGATTCCCAGATTCACCAGCTGGACCGGAGAGGAGATTGACAACTGACCTTTGGACATGCTAGAATAGTATTGGGAATTCCTTTATAATTGAAAAAAGGGCCAATGGGGAACAAAGTACTCAAGGGGAGTTTGTGAGGGTGTAGTGCTTTTAATTTTTTAGTGCTGACTTATATAATTGCTTTAGTGAGCTAGTGCCAGGCTTTAGAGTGGGAATAGGGTGTTTATTATGAGAACTAGATCAGTTCTAAGGGAAAAAGTGAAGAGCAGACTTTGTGGAGCTGAGAATGGTTTAAACCCAATTAAGCGGCGCTGCCTGATGCTGCGCTATGCGCAAAATCATAAAGCAGCTAAAGCGGGTTTTATACAGGGGGACTTCAAAGAGCTAGAAATTGGCCCAAAACGGCCAATAGACTACCAGATTCTTGTGCTGGGAACACTCCTCCAGGGATAGATAGGCTGCTCCAAGCTCCCCACTGCCACTGGTGAACAAAGAAGCCTCCCTTTATCCAAGAAAGGAAATGGGTAACACAGGAACTTTCCAAAAGTCCAGAATACAGCAAAGCCTGTATCTGGACTACTCTAGGTCAGGAAAGATGGGAAACAAGGATATATATATATTTTTTTCTTTTTTCTTTTTTGCAACAAACAGCAGAAAAATGCAATAAATATGTAACACAGGCTAGCACACTTGAGTGTGTAGCCTCAACAGGTAAATGCAACAAACAGGACAAACTTTAAAAGTGCATATGCAAAAACAACTTTAAACAGTTTAAAACAGTTCAAGAAGCAGAAATACTTGCAGTTTAGCTAGATCGGATAGTTGCCTAGGTAGTATTAGGAAAACAAACACTTTTATCAGGTTAGCAGTCACTCTTTTAGTCTCTCTGCTGCTAGCACCACTCTGCAGGACCACAAGGAGCTTGGCTGAGTAGTAACAAGTGCAAAAACCGCGCCAAAGTGGGTTTATACAGGGGGACTTGAAAGAGCTAGAAATTGGCCCAAAACGGCCAATAGACTACCAGATTCTTGTGCTGGGAACACTCCTCCAAGGATAGATAGGCTGCTCCAAGCTCCCCACTGCCACTGGTGAACAAAGAAGCCTCCCTTTATCCAAGAAAGGAAATGGGTAACACAGGAACTTTCCAAAAGTCCAGAATACAGCAAAGCCTGTATCTGGACTACTCTAGGTCAGGAAAGATGGGAAACAAGGATATATATTTTTTCTTTTTTCTTTTTTGCAACAAACAGCAGAAAAATACAATAAATATGTAACACAGGCTAGCGCACTTGAGTGTGTAGCCTCAACAGGTAAATGCAACAAACAGGACAAACTTTAAAAGTGCAGGTGCAAAAACAACTTTAAACAGTTTAAAACAGTTCAAGAAGCAGAAATACTTGCAGTTTAGCTAGATTGGACAGTCGCCTAGGTAGTATTAGGAAAACAAACACTTTTATCAGGTTAGCAGTCACTCTTTTAGCCTCTCTGCTGCTAGCACCACTCTGCAGGACCACAAGGAGCTTGGCTGAGTTGTAACAAGTGCAAAAACCGCGCCAAAGTGGGTTTTATACAGGGGGACTTGAAAGAGCTAGAAATTGGCCCAAAACGGCCAATAGACTACCAGATTCTTGTGCTGGGAACACTCCTCCAGGGATAGATAGGCTGCTCCAAGCTCCCCACTGCCACTGGTGAACAAAGAAGCCTCCCTTTATCCAAGAAAGGAAATGGGCAACACAGGAACTTTTCAAAAGTCCAGAATACAGCAAAGCCTGTACTCTAGGTCAGGAAAGACGGGAAACAATGATTTTTTTTTTTTACAAAGTAGCAGAAATTAGGTACAGAAACACAGTAAATGCTTAATTCGGCTAGCGCACTTGAGTGTGTAGCCTACCAGTTAAACTAAGCAAAAACAAACTTTAAAAGTGCAAAAAACTCAGAAATACAGGCAGGAATGCAATAAAACAACTTTGCAGAGCTTATTTAGTTAAAGAAACAGAGAGGTCTATATATACAGAAAAGCAGCTAAAACACACAAACACTTCAGATGCAGTGCAACCTAGAGCACTTGAGTTGTAGCAATATTAAGGCAATTACAGTTATAATAAATGCTCTGAAATATGAAAAAAAATGTTTGAGAAGCACAGTCAGAACACAAGGAGGTTCAGGCAAAAAAAAAAAAAAAAGTTTTTTTTTTCTTTTCTTTTTTTTTTTTGAAAGGGAAAAAGGAGAAACAGAAGGCCTTATCAAATGTTCTCTCTGTACTAGGTAGAATGAGCTAATGACACTAGACTGGGAGGAGTGTCACAGATCAGATTTACAGTAGGGTGGGCAACTGCAAAGCCAACAAGTATAAGAGCAAGACACCAACTGGTCGGCATGGTGGGGACAATAGCCTACAGCCAGTAGCACTAGAGAAAGCCACAAACAGATAAAGATTTGTAAAGATACAGAATGCTTTTAACTGCAGACAAATCAGTTACTTGTGCAGATTAGATAATAGCAATAAAATACACTCGAAGACTAAAAAGCAGACAATAAAAGTACTATATATTAATTGTTAAAAACAATAATCTGTATAAATAATCGAAAAAAACAGGATACTTATATATCTCAGCTAACAGCTGCGGTCAACAACTCTTATCCACTCTGCTCAGTGTGTATAGACAGAAACCCTATCAAAGTTAGGGCTTAAATACCAGAAGAACAACTTTTTTTTTTTACAAGAACACAAAAGAATCAGCCCCCACTCAGCAGACTATTAACACAATATAGCCAAGTTAAAGAGAGGCTTCAACTAGAAACAATAGCCTACAGGCAGTATCACTAGAGAAAGCCACCAGATAAAGATTTGTAAAGATATAGAATGCTTTTAACTGCAGACAAATCAGTTACTTGTGCAGATTAGTTAATAGCAATAAAATACACTCGAAGACTAAAAAGCAGACAGTAAAAGTGCTATATATTAATTGTTAAAACAATAATCTGTATAAACAATAAAAACAAATAGGATACTTATATATCTCAGCTAACAGCTGCGGTCAACAACTCTTATCCACTCTGCTCAGTGTGTATAGGGTGCAGCCAGGGATGGTATCAAGCCTATGGAGACTTTTGTGTGTTGCCTTTGAGAGGGCATTACGGACCTGCTTCCTGATGATGAGGGGAGGGGGGCAGGTGCTATGCATGTGTGCCGATGAGGGGACAAGGGGGTGATGTTTACACTTCACCTGTCTACAGCAGGTTGGCTATATCTATGCCGTATGTGTATGTGGTGTTATTGACCACCACTACAGAGTGGATTTGGGTGTTGCCTCTGGGATTGCAGACATATGTGTGGAAGGCCTAGTGATTGGCCTTGGTGGATGTGTCCAATTTGCACTCAAAGATAGCCTTAGGTAATTCACCTGTGACCTTATTTGCTTGTGCAGACCAAGGTGACATTGCTTCCAGTAAGGCACCTGTTCCTCCTTGGCTCTGTCCAGCAATTATTTCCACCTGTTATGGTATTTGTGTATTGCTGCTGTCCACCATGGACTTTTACCCTACCTTGAGGGGGATGATGTTGTCCTGTCAGTTATTGCTGAGTCAATACGGCGATATATCTGCTCACATAGTATTGTGGTGTGGGCTTGGACACTACTGCTAGTTCCAACTGATGGGACGGTGGCTGTAAAGCTACTTCTACCTGCTCTGAGGAGATTTGTAGTAATTTGTGTAAAGTTAATTTTGTTTAACCCTGACAATGGGGGGGGTCAGGGGAGATGGTGGCGGAAACAGTGATGGCTATGTGGTCAGATATTTCTAAGGAGAATGACACTGTAGGAGAGCAACAGTGGCTACTCATGTTGGTTAGGACCAGGTACAGGATATTTCCACCTGTTGTAGGAGTGTTGACCGGCTGATCCACTGCATTGCCATTGGCAAAGCTGAGGAATTTCTGTCTGTTCATATTCAGGTGGCATAGGTCATGCACACTATGGTTGGGTAGTTAAAGTCACCCAGGGGCAGGGTAGATGGTTGAATACTAACAGATTCCAGCGAGTCCAGATAGGTGTCATGGGTGTCCAGAGTCATGGCTGGAGGCCTGTAGCTAGCTATGATTTGAGTAGGTGTTTTGTCAACTTTTAACTGCAATCGGGATGTCTTCCATATGTCATACACTTTGGCCAGCCTGGAGGTGTGTATGTGTATGATAATGTTTAAAACTCCACTGCCTGTGGCTTTGCAGCCCTCCATTTGGGGTCTAAATGTATGATGGGATGAGTAACCTAGCAAGGTTAGTGTGCTCTCCACAGGTGCAAAGCAGGTGTCAGTGACTGCACAAATGTTGGCATCCTACAGGACAAGGTACGCTTGCATTGACATAGGTTTCATGCTACAACACCTAGCTTCTGTTAGAGCAAGACATCTGCACAAAGGCACACATCATTGGTGGGCAAAAGTCGGAAAATGGTGACACTTTATGAATCTAGCTGTAACACACTTAGTTGCCAGCAAAGACGGTTTCGCATTAACGGGACTACTCAGCAGGATTTGACATCTGACATTCAAATGTATGCTATTATGTTATGACTTCAGTCTTTAATGGGTTGCCAGTGATGTGCCAGACAATACACAACTGTATGAGGCACTGACTACAAATATGAGGCAAATATGTGCCCAGTCTGCAAAACTCTGGACAGCTGACAGGTATGGGCTCAGTATATAATATACAGTTCAACACACACTTCTGTGCCTGCTGTTTACTATGCACATACTCTATATAAGTCTCTTACATTTGTAAGACAAGTATAAGTATCATAGTAGCATTCACAGGTGACATATGAATATTTACAACATCCCAGGTAGCTGGCCTAGCAGTGTCACAGTCAGTATTGAACAACAGACACTAGCCATACATGAGCTGACCTTTCCTGGGGTGCTTTAGAGGCCAGAGCTGTGATCCATGTCACTGCAAACAGGGCAAGCAGGAATGGCCATAGGTGCCAGATAGCAGCATGTGAGTCCAGCAAGTCTTCTTGCGAACTAGTGTTTAACTTCCTATTTCACATTATTGCATTCACCCTTCTGCATTCCATTACAGGCTTAAGTGATTGACATACCTGTTATAGTGCTGAAGAGTTTCCTCAGAATAATGCTAATGTTAACATTTGTGTAGTCGCAGTCTTGTCTTTGTGTAGATGGGTTCAGACCTGTTTTGCATAGGCAGCAGCTTGCCTTTTGTAGGTAATGCTCATGAGCAGGTGATGGCCTGTGCACCAATCGGTGTCTCCCACCTGTTACTTGCATCCAGTGCAGCTGTCTTGTCTTTCCATTAGCCAATGCCATAGCAACACAGTGCTATAATTAAGTCCTTTATGTGGGCCTTCCCCCTTTTCCTTGCCTGTTTGGAGGACATTATGGAGGTTAGGGGACAACAGCTTCACAGGCGGTAGGTAGAAGTACCTCTTAGAACAAGAAATGTGGAGACAGCCCAACAACATGGAGGACAAAGTTCCAGAATTGGGTACAGACTGCAAGTAAGTATTGCTGTTATACACACAGACGATTGCTTAGATCAAAGGGTTTGTCTGGACATGCATTTTCTGTGTGACTTGACATCTGACAGTGATATGTCTCCGACATACCTCTCAACTGTCCAGATGTCCACAGACTGCCCAGAGGTTTTCCTGTTATGTTTGGTTTGTTCCTTAGACACTTTCTGTTTTTTTGAGAAATCAGTAGGATAATCTGAGGATTGTAGTCAGTAAATGTTGACATCCACTAGTGGTTCAGACATCATATCCTTCAGGGATGTTATGTTACAACAAACCTTGTAACGCCAGCAACTGCTTCAGTTTGTAACACCATTATGTGAGATATGTCCCTCTTTCTGGCCCCCTGTGCCCCAAGTATGTCAGGCTTTGTCCAGATGTCTTGCAGTAAGAGGTTCAGAGGTATGGTATATCATTATTTGGTGACTGCACTCCTGATATCATCCCAGTGACTTAGCATACTCCCGAAAGTGGTATGCGACAGAGGCCATAAATATGGTCCCACACCCTGGACATTCTGTGGAAATCTGTACAGTTGAGAGTTATGTATGTCTGGCCATTGTTAACAGACAACCAAGATTGTGTAGCAATGTTGTGCGTAACTGTTTGTTGGGCTGAGTAGGGAGAATAGCAGACGTGGTTGTCATAAATCCTTTTTTATCTGACTGTGCATGCTGCTACAGTTACTGGTGGTCTATCAGTGTATATGTTTGTAGGGGCAGACTGAAAAATGTCCTATAATACCTCAGGACTCCCAGTAGACTGTGAGTTGGGGCAGTATATGTCGGTGTAGTGTGGGATTGGCAATCAGGATATGTTTGTTCAAACAGTTGTTATACTCTAAAGTTGATTTGGGGTACTGGTATGCTGCTATGACTGTGGTGCAAATGGTTGTGGGTGGACAATTTCTCACCAATGTCTGTTTTTCCCTACAGTTATATCCCTGTAGTGCATGATATATTTGCAAATACATGGGTAATTCCCCAGAGCTTATTTGATATAGTGTTGTGTTGGTCTTACTGTGGTTCAGAAGGTGCTGGATGACATGGTTGGCAGATCTCAGTGTTTTTTCTCTTCTGTTACATGACTGCAGTCATACGTCTCCACTATCCAAGTGTCTACACACTGTCCAGATGCGTGGCTCATATATTTGGTCTGTCCCCCATAACAGTTGTGGGTTTCTGACAAATCAAATCTGAAACAGCTTCAGTGCAATGAAAGGCGAAGTGTAACATCATACACATATAAATTAGGAACTTTCACTTGTAGAAATTGCAAGATGTGTGAGTACATTAATAAAGTACAGGAGTTTGAAAATCCATCTCTGTCCTTTACTTGTGTTGCTAGATTTTATGCCACATGCAACAATTATAATTTAGTTTATTTAGCGGAGTGTAAAAATTGTGAATGTTTTTATGTAGGTAAAACCCAGAAAAGGCTTAAAGATAGAGTTTATCAGCATATGTATGAAATAAAAAATAAAAATAAATTTAATGCTTTAGCCAGGCATTTAATGGAATTTTCCACACATAGCTTTAGTTTTAGAGTTTTACAATTAGTTTCTCTTGCAAAAGGGGAGGTAATCATAATAATCAAGTAGAAAGGGCAGAACGAAAGTCGATTGTAAGGTTGCAGGCACACGTATATCCTGGTTTGAATAACTATCTGTGCATTAAACCAGAGTTAGTTGCCTGTCCCTTTAAATAAAAGAAAAGTGAATTGATGACTTGATGAAATATTTTAATTATCTTAATTAATTTTCTATTAGTTTTTAACTTGTATAAATGGTGTAGTACTATGCTAAGTTGTATTAAAGACTTGAGAAAGCGTAGGTTAACTATTTGAAAGCGCTTGTCTATAATAAGTTGTTTTTTACTGCCGTAGTGATCTCCTGAGTTCTTTTTCTCCGATATATATATATATATATATATATATATATATATATATATTTTTTTTTTTTTTTATTTATATATACATACATATGTATATGAGTACTCTAGATATGTATTTTTCCCTTATGTTAAATGACTGTAGTGCATGATATGTTTGTACAAACATTACAACTTCCTACATCTCAGATGGTATATAAGTATGTTGCTGTGATTATACTGCACATGGTCCTGGGTTCAAGAATTGATAGTGATGACTTTTTTTCATTAATACAAACTGTTATTCACCCAAAAAAACCAGAAGAACAGACTGGAACAGAAGTAGTCAAAAAGCCACTAGTCCACTCAGCGATATGAATCTAAACGTACTTTTTATTATCACAAAACAAGCGACGTTTTCGCTACAGCTCCTGCTATAGCTTCCTCAGAGTACTAAAACAAGTCTGTAACAGTTTCTTTTTAAACAAGAAAGCGCGCCAAATCCATTAGGCAGTGCCCCATTGTTAAAGGTACAGAGAATGTAACCATCCATTTCAGCAGTTAAACATCTTTTCTTATTGATAAAAGTAAAACCAATCTGTTAAAAGTAACACATTGCCATCGTAAAACATTTAGTAACAACCAGTAGCATTCAGCAACGGCACCTGTCCGAACTGCTGTTGCCTAAAATTCTAGGTAAACGGCATAAATTGTCAAGCGGTATGTAAACAAACTATCAAAAGGTGACAGTGGACCAAGAAATCTTGGTGTATACATGCCCTATTGCAGTTACCTAAACTCAATGTAACCCTGTTGGTGCAACAACTCCCAAACATTTCAAGTTACAAAGTTAACCATAAGCGTGGTATTCGATGCCAGCACAGTCATGTTACAGAGTGTTAAAACCTATATAGGTTTATACAAGATAGAAAACAACCTTTTCTGAGTGCATATTGTGCGAGTTATCAAACAGACATACCTGGAAATATCCAACAAGAGAGTATTGCCGACAAGATGTAGTGACCTGGGTTTTGCAAGAGAACGGACTGAAGTTCAAGCCACCCCACCTATCCGACCAGCCCTCCATGTGGAGTCAAGGAAAATAAATCCCACACCAAAAACATATGACTTGGAGTGAGTAATAGAGGTGGAAACCCTAAGTGGGTTCGATCATCCTCCAAAGATTCTTACTCCGTAAAGTGTCTAGATTGTTAATCAGTTTGTGCTTACAGTGATCGAGCACTGAAGCGTGTGCTCATGTACTCTATGCCACTCTACCTATGTGAGTGGCTCCGAGTAATGAAATCTACGGGAGTTTCAAGCAAAAGGCTAAAAGAAGAAAGACCCTTAAGGTCAATGAATTAGATCCAGTCACATAAAATGCAGGCGCTCCTTTCGTAGGGGCCATGGCAATCCAGTAATGGACAATCGCCAAACTCAAACATAATCAGTGGTAAAAAACACCTCAACCCGAGCCCATTACATCGCCAAAATAGCGAGACCTCCCCTCCCTATAGTAGGTCAGGCAATAAAGCCCAGATAATTTACAAAGATGTACAAAAAATACAAAAATACAAAAAATTCCCTGGTAGGTCCCGACCATGCCAACAAAGCAGCAAGTAGCTACCCAAACCCGTGAGACATAGGTAGTGGCCATTGAATAAAAAATAAAAGTAGTAAAAATGAGAAATCAGAAATGTAAATCATGCCTATAACTAATCCCATGTTTGAGAAATCAGAATAGCTTCAATTTATATATATACAAAACCAGTGAGTAATAGTCTAACAGTGTAATATTATCTCAAATAACTCCTTAATTTTAGTAAACAAGAAATATTACAGTTGTCATTGAGGCCAGGTGGTTGAAATGCATCGAGTTTAAGTTGCCACTCGAGCTCTTTTGTTTCCAGAATAATGGGAGAAGGACCACCTCTAATGTTATGAGGGACATGATCAATGGCAGAGAAGAAAATTATGATCTTTGTTTAAAATAATATGTTTTGAGAGTGCATTGTCATCCTTGCTTTTCTTGATTGCGTAGATGTGCTGGTATATTCTCTCCTTAAATTTTTGCTCAGTTTTCCAATATAGTATGCAGGACAGCAAACACATTGAGCTAAATAAACCAGGGATTTAGTGTTACAATTAACTTTATAATGGCAAGTTATTTTTTTGCCATTTACAGTTTGTGTACATCCTGTTTTAATGTATTTGCAAAAGTTGCAGTTACCACATGGAAAACTGCCTTTCTGCCGTGAATGGAAATCAAGATGTGTTTTGCTTCTAAAAAGTTCTTCAAATTTTTGCCCCTCCTATAAACTATCAGTGGTTTTTCCCCCAGTTTTTCCCCTAGGCCACTATGACTAGAAATGTAGTACCAATTTTTAAATAAAATGGAGTTAATCATCCTAGAATCCATGTTATACACTGTAATAAAACTGAGGGAGAAATTATTCTCTTTGTTACTGAAAGGTAGTTCACAAGGAACAGGGGGGCTTGATGTTAAAATTAAATCATCAGCTGTGGAAACATCCCCAGAATGTCCTAGAGTGTTGCTAAGTAGTGGTCTATAAACACCCTCCAATCTTTTAGTCATGACTTCTGTGATCAGATCCTCCAGTAAGTCAACTGGGTAATCTCGGTTGGAAAACATGTCAAAAAGAAGTGTACATTCCTTTTTAAAGAGGTCCAAGGTGCTACACATTCTAGCTGCTCGAATCAGTTGACCCTTGACTATAGATCTTTTTTGTCTAAAAGGGTGTTGACTTGAAAAATGGAGAAGTGAATTACAGTAAGTAGGCTTCCTGTGTATAGATGAAATTAGTGTGTTATTCATATCAGATTTTTCAAGGTAGACATCCAAATAGTCTATAGAGTCAGTAGAAAAGTGAAAAGTGAACTTAAAAAAAGATGTAGTGCCATTCATGAATTCAATGATGGCAGTTGCATCCTGTTCAGAACCTTGGAAAAGGATGAAAATATCATCCAAATATCTCGTGTAATAAATGACATGTTTCACAACTTGGGGTTGGAACGGAGTAATTTTTTCTCCCAGTAGGCCACTGCCATGTTTGCAACTGATGTCCCACAGGGTGAGCCCATAGCTACACCCTGAGCCTGTAAATAGTATTGATTTTCAAACAGGAAAAAATTAGATGTAAGAATGATATCAATAAGTTCAGTGACTGTGTCTATTTCCATTTGGGGAGCTCCCAGTTCTTGCAGCAAAGACCCACCCACTCTGATGCTTCCTGATGAGGAATGGAGGTGTATAAGTCCACAATATCAACTGTCAAGAAGTTGAAACTGTGGTCTAATTTTAGCTGGTTGATATTAGCCAAAAGGACCAGGAATCCTTACACACACAGGGTATCATTTTAAGATATTTACTAAGTATATTATCCACCAATCGGGCGCAAGGGTGGGTCATGGAAGACCTCCCGTCGACCAGTGCCCGAATTGGTGGATCATGTAAGTTTTTATGAATTTTCGGAATGCCGAAAATTACAGGTGTTTTAGGTAAAGTGATATCAATAAAATGATAAACCTCATTGCTGACTTTTCCTGCTAAAAATAAGTCCCTAAAGTAGCCTCTGTTTCTGGAAAATGTGATGTTCATTTCATTGAGTGAAGAGGGTCTATAAGCTGGACTGTTCAGAATTTTACTCATCCGTTCTGAATAGTCATCTTTGTTTAGAATAACTAACCCCCCACCCTTATCAGGTTTAAGGACTCGGATGGGTATATTACCAAGCTCCTAAGTAGGTTATGCTGCTCTTTAGTGATGTTGAAGTTAGGTTTCCTAACCAGACGTTTAGCTTGAGTGTCAAGGTGTCTGAGGTCAACCTCACAAGCTTTTTCAAATAAGGCTAACGTGGGATGTAAAGGTGGATTATACACACTTGACAGTCTCAAGTTATTTAGTTCACGCTGCATGGGAGAAGAAAATAGTAACCCCAAATTAAGTTTTCTTGTAAAATATTTTACATCAATTATAGTTTCTGTAAGGTTGAAATGGCAAGAAGGAACAAATGAATTACCTAACGCTAGGAGATCTATCAATTCTTGCTCTATTTTAAAGTCAGTAAAATTATAAATCTTAAAGTCTCCTTTACTGTTTTTCAAGATGGAAGGTATAGTTTGAAGTGTGTTAACACCCCTATTATCCATAGAGGTATAACTCAGTTGTTCCAGTTCCTTCTCTGTTGTTGATACCTGGTATTGTATCTTCTCCCTAAAAAACCAGTGTGATCTGTATTCTGGTTTTGGTTTTGAAAAGGGGAGTTTGGCCCGGGTTGTGGTAAGTTGTTGTTCCTGGTGTTGTTCCCATTAAATTGAGCAAGAATTGATAGATCTCCTAGCGTTAGGTAATTCATTTGTTCCTTCTTGCCATTTCAACCTTACAGAAACTATAATTGATGTAAAATATTTTACAAGAAAACTTAATTTGGGGTTACTATTTTCTTCTCCCATGCAGCGTGAACTAAATAACTTGAGACTGTCAAGTGTGTATAATCCACCTTTACATCCCACGTTAGCCTTATTTGAAAAAGCTTGTGAGGTTGACCTCAGACACCTTGACACTCAAGCTAAACGTCTGGTTAGGAAACCTAACTTCAACATCACTAAAGAGCAGCATAACCTACTTAGGGAGCTTGGTAATATACCCATCCGAGTCCTTAAACCTGATAAGGGTGGGGGGTTAGTTATTCTAAACAAAGATGACTATTCAGAACGGATGAGTAAAATTCTGAACAGTCCAGCTTATAGACCCTCTTCACTCAATGAAATGAACATCACATTTTCCAGAAACAGAGGCTACTTTAGGGACTTATTTTTAGCAGGAAAAGTCAGCAATGAGGTTTATCATTTTATTGATATCACTTTACCTAAAACACCTGTAATTTTCGCATTCGAAAATTCATAAAACACATGATCCACCAATTCGGGCACTGGTCGACGGGAGGTCTTCCATGACCCACCCTTGCGCCCGTTTGGTGGATAATATACTTAGTAAATATCTTAAAATGATACCCTGCGTGTGTAAGGATTCCTGGACTTTTCTGGCTAACATCAACCAGCTTAAAATTGACCACAGTTTCAACTTCTTGACAGTTGATATTGTGGACTTATACACCTCCATTCCTCATCAGGAAGCATCAGAGTGGGTGGGTCTTTTGCTGCAAGAACTGGGAGCTCCCCAAATGGAAATAGACACAGTCACTGAACTTATTGATATCATTCTTACATCTAATTTTTCCTGTTTGAAAATCAATACTTTTACAGACTCAGGGTATAGCTATGGGCTCACCCTGTGGGACATCAGTTGCAAACATGGTAGTGGCCTACTGGGAGAAAAAATTTCTCCTTTCCAACCCCAAGTTGTGAAACATGTCATTTATTACACGAGATATTTGGATGATATTTTCATCCTTTTCCAAGGTTCTGAACAGGATGCAACTGCCATCATTGAATTCATGAATGGCACTACATCTTTTTTTAAGTTCACTTTTCACTTTTCTACTGACTCTATAGACTATTTGGATGTCTACCTTGAAAAATCTGATATGAATAACACACTAATTTCATCTATACACAGGAAGCCTACTTACTGTAATTCACTTCTCCATTTTTCAAGTCAACACCCTTTTAGACAAAAAAGATCTATAGTCAAGGGTCAACTGATTCGAGCAGCTAGAATGTGTAGCACCTTGGACCTCTTTAAAAAGGAATGTACACTTCTTTTTGACATGTTTTCCAACCGAGATTACCCAGTTGACTTACTGGAGGATCTGATCACAGAAGTCATGACTAAAAGATTGGAGGGTGTTTATAGACCACTACTTAGCAACACTCTAGGACATTCTGAGGATGTTTCCACAGCTGATGATTTAATTTTAACATCAAGCCCCCCTGTTCCTTGTGAACTACCTTTCAGTAACAAAGAGAATAATTTCTCCCTCAGTTTTATTACAGTGTATAACATGGATTCTAGGATGATTAACTCCATTTTATTTAAAAATTGGTACTACATTTCTAGTCATAGTGGCCTAGGGGAAAAACTGGGGGAAAAACCACTGATAGTTTATAGGAGGGGCAAAAATTTGAAGAACTTTTTAGAAGCAAAAACACATCTTGATTTCCATTCACGGCAGAAAGGCAGTTTTCCATGTGGTAACTGCAACTTTTGCAAATACATTAAAACAGGATGTACACAAACTGTAAATGGCAAAAAAATAACTTGCCATTATAAAGTTAATTGTAACACTAAATCCCTGGTTTATTTAGCTCAATGTGTTTGCTGTCCTGCATACTATATTGGAAAAACTGAGCAAAAATTTAAGGAGAGAATATACCAGCACATCTACGCAATCAAGAAAAGCAAGGATGACAATGCACTCTCAAAACATATTATTTTAAACAAAGATCATAATTTTCTCTTCTCTGCCATTGATCATGTCCCTCATAACATTAGAGGTGGTCCTTCTCCCATTATTCTGGAAACAAAAGAGCTCGAGTGGCAACTTAAACTCGATGCATTTCAACCACCTGGCCTCAATGACAACTGTAATATTTCTTGTTTACTAAAATTAAGGAGTTATTTGAGATAATATTACACTGTTAGACTATTACTCACTGGTTTTGTATATATATAAATTGAAGCTATTCTGATTTCTCAAACATGGGATTAGTTATAGGCATGATTTACATTTCTGATTTCTCATTTTTACTACTTTTATTTTTTATTCAATGGCCACTACCTATGTCTCACGGGTTTGGGTAGCTACTTGCTGCTTTGTTGGCATGGTCGGGACCTACCAGGGAATTTTTTGTATTTTTGTATTTTTTGTACATCTTTGTAAATTATCTGGGCTTTATTGCCTGACCTACTATAGGGAGGGGAGGTCTCGCTATTTTGGCGATGTAATGGGCTCGGGTTGAGGTGTTTTTTACCACTGATTATGTTTGAGTTTGGCGTATTGTCCATTACTGGATTGCCATGGCCCCCTACGAAAAGGAGCGTCTGCATTTTATGTGACTGGATCTAATTCATTGACCTTAAGGGGTCTTTCTTCTTTTTAGCCTTTTGCTTGAAACTCCCGTAGATTTCATTACTCGGAGCCACTCACATAGGTAGAGTGGCATAGAGTACATGAGCACACGTTTCAGTGCTCCGATCACTGTAAGCACAAACTGATTAACAATCTAGACACTTTACGGAGTAAGAATCTTTGGAGGATGATCGAACCCACTTAGGGGTTTCCACCTCTATTACTCACTCCAAGTCATATGTTTTTGGTGTGGGATTTATTTTCCTTGACTCCACATGGAGGGCTGGTCGGATAGGTGGGGTGGCTTGAACTTCAGTCCGTTCTCTTGCAAAACCCAGGTCACTACATCTTGTCGGCAATACTCTCTTGTTGGATATTTCCAGGTATGTCTGTTTGATAACTCGCACAATATGCACTCAGAAAAAGGTTGTTTTCTATCTTGTATAAACCTATATAGGTTTTTAACACTCTGTAACATGACTGTGCTGGCATCGAATCTGACGCTTTGGGTTAACTTTGTAACTTGAAATGTTTGGGAGTTGTTGCACCCGAACAGGGTTACATTGAGTTTAGGTAACTGCAATAGGGGCATGTATACACCAAGATTTCTTGGTCCACTGTCACCTTTTTGATAGTTTGTTTACATACCGGCTTGACAATTTATGCCGTTTTTACCTAGAATTTTAGGCAACAGCAGTTCGGACAGGTGCCGTTTGCTGAATGCTACTGGTTGTTACTAAATGTTTTACGATGGCAATGTGTTACTTTTAACAGATTGGTTTTACTTTTATCAATAAGAAAAGATGTTTAACTGCTGAAATGGATGGTTACATTCTCTGTACCTTTAACAATGGGGCACTGCCTAATGGATTTGGCGCGCTTTCTTGTTTAAAAAGAAACTGTTACAGACTTGTTTTAGTACTCTGAGGAAGCTATAGCAGGAGCTGTAGCGAAAACGTCGCTTGTTTTGTGATAATAAAAAGTACGTTTAGATTCATATCGCTGAGTGGACTAGTGGCTTTTTGACTACTTCTGTTCCAGTCTGTTCTTCTGGTTTTTTTGGGTGAATAACAGTTTGTATTCAGTGTTTTGTGATACGGTTACGGGGATGTCGGAAAGCCCTGGCAGCCCAAGCATCTTTGGGTCCCACAATGATCAGCAGGATAACAACAAGGACATGAACAATTTGCTAGCAGCTATCACCAAAAGATTAGATATGCTTTATGGGCGTATGGACCAACTGGACTCTAGGATTGGGCAAGGTCCATTAAACAACAGTACACCAGGTAATAGTGTTCCTTCACTGAATAGTTCTGATGTCATCACAGCGGGTCAAAGGCCTATTCAAACACAACCTGGAGGTGCTCCCACTATCCAGTCTACTTCATCAGACAGGACCAGATCTGGCCCTATTGACAACAATCATCATCAGGTGCTCATTGGCGTTCCTTCTCTTCAGGACTGGATTTCTGACGCTAATTGTGTTTCTTTTGGACAACAGCGAGAACAGGAACTACCGGCACATTCAGATGTCAACTCCACGGACTCAATGGTGAGCAAACTCCACACTTTTGACAACAAACTGGTTAAACTTCGTAAATTACAGCTTGAAGTCTCATATTTTAAACAATGTTTGAATGATAAAATTATACCTAAGGGACTACGTAGTAATTTTGCCCCAACTGGCCTAATTAACGATGACTGCTTCCTTAATGATCTAAAGACACTTTTTGACCAGCAGGGTTTCCAACTCCTTGACTTAATTATTAAGCATTACTCAAGACATATTTCAACACTAACCACTGAACTCAACGACCTTGACAACTCCATCAAGGAGGACTTGGACTTTAATAATTTCAAATATGACTACACACGCATTTTCAACAGCATTGATGCTCTTCTTTTGAAATTGAAGGCCAATAAGACAAAAAAACTAAAGCGTGATAATTTGGCATACCAACAAAATAAAGCATATGATAAACTTTTTCCCCCCCGAATTCACCCTGGGAATGAACAACTACAAGGCACTGAACAAGCCAGACTAGATGAAGATTTTGATTCATATGAACCACCTTCTACATCACAAAATTTTTCGGGCTCCAATATAGCCCCAAAACGTAGTACTAGAATGCGGACTAACCAATTTAATGGGAACAACACCAGGAACAACAACTTACCACAACCCGGGCCAAACTCCCCTTTTCAAAACCAAAACCAGAATACAGATCACACTGGTTTTTTAGGGAGAAGATACAATACCAGGTATCAACAACAGAGAAGGAACTGGAACAACTGAGTTATACCTCTATGGATAATAGGGGTGTTAACACACTTCAAACTATACCTTCCATCTTGAAAAACAGTAAAGGAGACTTTAAGATTTATAATTTTACTGACTTTAAAATAGAGCAAGAATTGATAGATCTCCTAGCGTTAGGTAATTCATTTGTTCCTTCTTGCCATTTCAACCTTACAGAAACTATAATTGATGTAAAATATTTTACAAGAAAACTTAATTTGGGGTTACTATTTTCTTCTCCCATGCAGCGTGAACTAAATAACTTGAGACTGTCAAGTGTGTATAATCCACCTTTACATCCCACGTTAGCCTTATTTGAAAAAGCTTGTGAGGTTGACCTCAGACACCTTGACACTCAAGCTAAACGTCTGGTTAGGAAACCTAACTTCAACATCACTAAAGAGCAGCATAACCTACTTAGGGAGCTTGGTAATATACCCATCCGAGTCCTTAAACCTGATAAGGGTGGGGGGTTAGTTATTCTAAACAAAGATGACTATTCAGAACGGATGAGTAAAATTCTGAACAGTCCAGCTTATAGACCCTCTTCACTCAATGAAATGAACATCACATTTTCCAGAAACAGAGGCTACTTTAGGGACTTATTTTTAGCAGGAAAAGTCAGCAATGAGGTTTATCATTTTATTGATATCACTTTACCTAAAACACCTGTAATTTTCGGCATTCCGAAAATTCATAAAAACTTACATGATCCACCAATTCGGGCACTGGTCGACGGGAGGTCTTCCATGACCCACCCTTGCGCCCGATTGGTGGATAATATACTTAGTAAATATCTTAAAATGATACCCTGTGTGTGTAAGGATTCCTGGTCCTTTTTGGCTAATATCAACCAGCTAAAATTAGACCACAGTTTCAACTTCTTGACAGTTGATATTGTGGACTTATACACCTCCATTCCTCATCAGGAAGCATCAGAGTGGGTGGGTCTTTTGCTGCAAGAACTGGGAGCTCCCCAAATGGAAATAGACACAGTCACTGAACTTATTGATATCATTCTTACATCTAATTTTTTCCTGTTTGAAAATCAATACTTTTTACAGACTCAGGGTATAGCTATGGGCTCACCCTGTGGGACATCAGTTGCAAACATGGTAGTGGCCTACTGGGAGAAAAAATTTCTCCTTTCCAACCCCCAAGTTGTGAAACATGTCATTTATTACACGAGATATTTGGATGATATTTTCATCCTTTTCCAAGGTTCTGAACAGGATGCAACTGCCATCATTGAATTCATGAATGGCACTACATCTTTTTTTAAGTTCACTTTTCACTTTTCTACTGACTCTATAGACTATTTGGATGTCTACCTTGAAAAATCTGATATGAATAACACACTAATTTCATCTATACACAGGAAGCCTACTTACTGTAATTCACTTCTCCATTTTTCAAGTCAACACCCTTTTAGACAAAAAAGATCTATAGTCAAGGGTCAACTGATTCGAGCAGCTAGAATGTGTAGCACCTTGGACCTCTTTAAAAAGGAATGTACACTTCTTTTTGACATGTTTTCCAACCGAGATTACCCAGTTGACTTACTGGAGGATCTGATCACAGAAGTCATGACTAAAAGATTGGAGGGTGTTTATAGACCACTACTTAGCAACACTCTAGGACATTCTGGGGATGTTTCCACAGCTGATGATTTAATTGTAACATCAAGCCCCCCTGTTCCTTGTGAACTACCTTTCAGTAACAAAGAGAATAATTTCTCCCTCAGTTTTATTACAGTGTATAACATGGATTCTAGGATGATTAACTCCATTTTATTTAAAAATTGGTACTACATTTCTAGTCATAGTGGCCTAGGGGAAAAACTGGGGGAAAAACCACTGATAGTTTATAGGAGGGGCAAAAATTTGAAGAACTTTTTAGAAGCAAAAACACATCTTGATTTCCATTCACGGCAGAAAGGCAGTTTTCCATGTGGTAACTGCAACTTTTGCAAATACATTAAAACAGGATGTACACAAACTGTAAATGGCAAAAAAATAACTTGCCATTATAAAGTTAATTGTAACACTAAATCCCTGGTTTATTTAGCTCAATGTGTTTGCTGTCCTGCATACTATATTGGAAAAACTGAGCAAAAATTTAAGGAGAGAATATACCAGCACATCTACGCAATCAAGAAAAGCAAGGATGACAATGCACTCTCAAAACATATTATTTTAAACAAAGATCATAATTTTCTCTTCTCTGCCATTGATCATGTCCCTCATAACATTAGAGGTGGTCCTTCTCCCATTATTCTGGAAACAAAAGAGCTCGAGTGGCAACTTAAACTCGATGCATTTCAACCACCTGGCCTCAATGACAACTGTAATATTTCTTGTTTACTAAAATTAAGGAGTTATTTGAGATAATATTACACTGTTAGACTATTACTCACTGGTTTTGTATATATATAAATTGAAGCTATTCTGATTTCTCAAACATGGGATTAGTTATAGGCATGATTTACATTTCTGATTTCTCATTTTTACTACTTTTATTTTTATTCAATGGCCACTACCTATGTCTCACGGGTTTGGGTAGCTACTTGCTGCTTTGTTGGCATGGTCGGGACCTACCAGGGAATTTTTTGTATTTTTGTATTTTTTGTACATCTTTGTAAATTATCTGGGCTTTATTGCCTGACCTACTATAGGGAGGGGAGGTCTCGCTATTTTGGCGATGTAATGGGCTCGGGTTGAGGTGTTTTTTACCACTGATTATGTTTGAGTTTGGCGTATTGTCCATTACTGGATTGCCATGGCCCCTCTAAAAGGAGCGTCTGCATTTTATGTGACTGGATCTAATTCATTGACCTTAAGGGTCTTTCTTCTTTTAGCCTTTTGCTTGAAACTCCGTAGATTTCATTACTCAGCCACTCACATAGGTAGAGTGGCATAGAGTACATGAGCACACGTTTCAGTGCTCGATCACTGTAAGCACAAACTGATTAACAATCTAGACACTTTACGGAGTAAGAATCTTTGGAGGATGATCGAACCCACTTAGGGGTTTCCACCTCTATTACTCACTCCAAGTCATATGTTTTTGGTGTGGGATTTATTTTCCTTGACTCCACATGGAGGGCTGGTCGGATAGGTGGGGTGGCTTGAACTTCAGTCCGTTCTCTTGCAAAACCCAGGTCACTACATCTTGTCGGCAATACTCTCTTGTTGGATATTTCCAGGTATGTCTGTTTGATAACTCGCACAATATGCACTCAGAAAAAGGTTGTTTTCTATCTTGTATAAACCTATATAGGTTTTTAACACTCTGTAACATGACTGTGCTGGCATCGGAATACGACGCTTTGCGGGTTAACTTTGTAACTTGAAATGTTTGGGAGTTGTTGCACCCGAACAGGGTTACATTGAGTTTAGGTAACTGCAATAGGGGCATGTATACACCAAGATTTCTTGGTCCACTGTCACCTTTTTGATAGTTTGTTTACATACCGGCTTGACAATTTATGCCGTTTTTACCTAGAATTTTAGGCAACAGCAGTTCGGACAGGTGCCGTTTGCTGAATGCTACTGGTTGTTACTAAATGTTTTACGATGGCAATGTGTTACTTTTAACAGATTGGTTTTACTTTTATCAATAAGAAAAGATGTTTAACTGCTGAAATGGATGGTTACATTCTCTGTACCTTTAACAATGGGGCACTGCCTAATGGATTTGGCGCGCTTTCTTGTTTAAAAAGAAACTGTTACAGACTTGTTTTAGTACTCTGAGGAAGCTATAGCAGGAGCTGTAGCGAAAACGTCGCTTGTTTTGTGATAATAAAAAGTACGTTTAGATTCATATCGCTGAGTGGACTAGTGGCTTTTTGACTACTTCTGTTCCAGTCTGTTCTTCTGGTTTTTTTCATTAATGTTAAATAACCATAATGCATGATATGTTTGTAAAAGCATTAAAAATCCTCACAGCTCAGATGATGTAGTGATGCATTGCTGTGATTGCAGTGCACAGTGTCCTGGGTTTGAGATTTGGCAGGGCTGATTATTTTGTTGCTGGGCAGAACAAGGGCTGATGAAGACAGAGTGATTAAAGCACTTTTAAGTAGTTGTAAGTGGGTTTGGGTGGTTTTGTGTGAAGCTAAGCGATGCTGACAGAAGCTTAAGTCCTCTTAGCTTCACTTAGCAGCACTTACTCCCACTTACACCTGCACTAATTTTAATTAAAGAAAATAAAATAAGGTTATAGGAAAGTGGTGAAATGGGAGAAAGCAGGGGGTAAAACATTAGGAAATCCAGGTGGGGATGTGCAGGATGGGTGTAGGAAATGACCATAGCTCTACATTTCTTCTGCAGCAACAGCTGTGAATAATGTATATGATTTGAAATTTACAGCCTTAAACCTCACGGGGAGGGGTGTTGGCAACTGATATTTGTAGAATAATGTGTGAGTAGATTGATTAATTTCACTGTACATGGGGGTGAAATGTTGAGCTATGTATGGGGCAATGATTATTTTGCAGGACAGATGCCCCTTTTTTTCCTGAGGTGAGAGTGGGATGTTGGGGAAGGGCTGTAGGTGTATTTGGGGAGGTAGGTTGGGTAGGATAGGTTGCATTTGCAGACAGACAAGACAGACAAGACAACAGATGGGGCAGTATATGACACATGAGAGGGGTAAACACCTTTGCCAGGGAGGGTGTTTGGGAATCCAAAACCCATGAGCCTCCAAATAGATACAGTGGAACTGAGGTCCCCACCCATGGGCAGTCACCACTGCACCTTTATGGCCCCGATGGTGGCTGTGCTGGGAGCTGGACAAGAGGAGCAGCCTGCCCCTCGAGGTGTGCCAGTCGGCCCTCCATCTGACGTAGCTGTCCATCCAACTCAATGTGGATGATGCTGTACACCATACTCCAGAACTGGTAGCAGGTGATGATGTCCTCTCCATGCCCATGCCCAGGAGAGGATGGGCCCTGTCCCCTGAGGTGGTTCCACCCGAAGGTGGTGCAGGACTAGCAGAGGGGGCAGCTCCAGGTTTTGTCCCAGATGTGCTGGGGCCCCAATGCCATGGCCAGATGAAGCGGGATAGGTGGATCCACTGGGATATGCCTTCCCAAACGTGCTATGTTGTTGAGGTTTTACAATATGTATTGGTTAGTCATGAACAAAACATTTCAAAATTAGTTATAACAGCATGCATGGGTGTTCCAGTTAACCCCATACAACAGATCTGAAACAGCTGCATAGCAAACAAAACACATGCATAAAGGAACAGCAGTATGCATTGTAACAGCATGCCAGTAACTTTGACGGCAACAGGCCACCAACTATGGTATTTGAACAATGTATGTTAACAGGCAACCAATCAAATATATGAACAATAATAGAACACAAGTCCCCAATATTATGTTTTGAGAACAACATACCAGTAGTATATGAATGATAATTATTGATGCAGATAAGGGATGGGAGAAGAGACAAAATGTCCATTAACAACTGTTTAGGCTTCTATTTTTCACAACTGTACTGCTCAATCTACGGTACGGATATTCCCTTACTTTACATCTACTTATGGCCCATAGTGTCTGTAGCACAAAAATACCTGTTAAACTGTCAACCTGGAATGGTATGGGGTAAACTTTGCCAACTCTGTGTAGATGACTAGAGGGGACTTGCACTTGTCAGGGTTACGTATCTGGCACAGAATAGGTACACTGCACTGCTGTTATGCGAGTGTGCTAGTGGCATACTTCACCTGGTTTCCTATCTGTGTCCAGGGTTATTAGCAACAGTGACTACTAGCCATGAAAGTGTGACACTTGAGATACATGTATTGGAGAGAGTGCATGTTGTATGTACCTATCCTGCTGTCATTTGCAGGCATGGGGTAGGACAGTGGAACAGTTGTACGTGGTGTATTCCTATACCCTTCATACAGCTACTACCAACATTTCTTTAACTGTAAACCTGTGGAGAAAATATCTGTTAACACTACCTGCCTTTTTCCACATTTATTCCTAATTCATTGTGTGTACATAGGAATACATCTTACTACCACTCCCTGGATTTGAACCGTATCTGAGTGTGAAAATTAACAACTAAGCTATTTCTCATCACACTGAACTACTGGGGAACTGCTGTTTCTTGTTTGACTGGTTTATGCCTAATACTCTCTTGTTTAGACAGTCTGACCTTGTAATCCTGAGATACATGCATGACAGTTAGTGTACTGTGTATTAATCCTTTGAAATAATATAATCTGGAAAGCAATGGTCAACACATGGCAATGCTGCATGGGACACACTGTGATACATTACACATTACTGTTCAGATTCAGAGGTTGGTGCAGTATGTATTTCATATTTCATTTATACCTTGTTTTACAGCTCCACAATCTATAGTTTTTCTTAACAGCTGGTTCTCCAAACAACCTCAGTTAACGCATGCTGTCAAATCTATATTTGCTGTGGAGAACCTGTACACATTCTATTTCTACAACAACATACCAGAGCAAACAGAACAGTTTGTGGTATGGAACTTTATTACAGTGACATGACACAGTGCTGTAGTACTACATATCCTGTAAATCAGTAACAGTATACCTACTGGCAGTAAACAATGTACTCCTTCTTAGTTATTTGCACTCCATACTGCAAGACAGATGTGAACTCACCAGCTTGTTGTCGCAACCTTAACAGTCTGTTGGCATGGGCTTTGATGTTGCTAGCCTTCTCTGTTGCAGCTGTATGGGAGGAAAAACAAACATTATGCATACCTGTCTATCACATACTCAGGCTAGACTTTGGTACAGACTGCTTGATACTGATATGTATGCACAGCTGGAGCACTCTGAGCCCATGCATCTTGAATCCACTGGGCCAAGAGTGCCCCCTTCCTCTGCTTTAGGTTGGCATAATAATGCCATACCTGCTCACTAGTTCAGGGGATCCCAGTAGCACTGGTGAGCTCATGTGCGAGAAAGTTCCAGGCCTCTGCTTTGTATTGTGAACCCTGGTACTGGCCCTGCAGCAGTCTCTCATCATGGTTTTCTACAAGGAGTCCAGCCATGACCCTAAACTCTTGAATGCCCCAGCTCTGCGCCTGAAAACGAGCTCCTTCACCAACGCCTGAAATAGTACCTGCACAGATCAACTACAACAGGTTTGGGCTGTATTCCTGTCTGTGCAGTTTAAATAAGGCCATATCCGCTAAGCTGAGTTGAACAGTGCTTAAAGGGGTAAATGCTGAGCACTGATTAACAGTGCACAAATCTGCTTAGCTGAGCTAACTGCTACTTATCATTCACATTTAAGCAATACTTACACCGGCTAAGCATAGCTGAGCACTACTTAGCATTGCTCAGTTTTCCTTTTAAAAAATATCAGGATTTTAGATTAATTCATCATTACTGACAAATTAAGTGTATATGATTTACTTTACATGACATCCCCCTTTCATTACATTATCTTGGGGTGTGGCTATACTGTATGGGACACTTGTGCGTACATGGCTGATCTCACATGTTATATGCACTCACACTCCCATTTTGGACCTGCTATACTACCCTGGGTAACAAATATCAATTACTACATAATTTAACATTAAAAAATAATTTTAACAATGCTTTCTCATGTAAAATAAAGTGCCTGTCTTGGTACTTTAACTGTGAACACCTGCATCTGAAGCCAGGACTCTAACCACTACCATCATTGAGGTTTTAGCTATACATTTTTATTTAGCTGCTATGAGATGTTTAAGCAATGCTGAGCAGAGGGCCCTAATGGGCAAACTCACTCAACTACGCTTAACCATACCTTAGACTGGAAAAGAAAAAAAAGGACATTAATAAACCCACTTTATTTACATGTATCAGTACTCCTTGTCAGTCACAGTAAGGGTAATTGTAAGGGGACACATAGGGACAGATTGTAATTATTGCTCTTAGAAACTTAATAAGTTGTTAGAATAATAGGTTTTGCATTCGCATGACATTTCAGATGAATGTGGAGTCTTAAAATCAAATGTTTGTCATTATTTAATGACTTATATCCACTGCTATTTGCCAGGTAGGGACAGATATTTGGAGGAACACACCCAAAAACATGAGGCAGCATACCTCTCAAGTGTACATATTTTTGGTCCATTTCTCATATGACTGTGGTTTTCTAGCAAATCATTGGCAGATCACTCAGGGTTTAAGTCAGAACATAATGACTGACATTTGAGTTTCAGACTTCATACCCTTCATTAAATCCGTGCTACTGCAAACCTGTTATTCTATCAACTTTCCAAGTTTGTATGAGCAATATTTACAGTGTCCCTATTTTTGTGCCTTTGTCCCTGTCAAAGGAAAAAACTTCAAAGACCAATTCACTTTAGGTTCAAGCAAGGCACCCTTTATTACTTGCAGCAAGGAGACAAAGCATGTAGGCGCAAGGTTTGTCTGAATGATTAATGACTAGTAGGTTATACTTATACAGTTCTCGTCCTGTCACATAGAAAATGTTACATTTTATTGCTGACATAGTTAGACACAGCTTTCTGTATGTTCTACAAAAAATATTGTTATACTTATTGCTGACCAAGTTAAAACATCTGTCATTCTGCAAAACATTTTGAGAAAAACAACCTGGCCTTGGGTTTATGTCAGTCCATTTCAGCATTTCAATTCTTCTGTTGTACTGTTCTAATACATGTGTTACATTTTACCTAGATTCAAGGTACATTTCTAGCTTTAGTACAAGTAATGCTGACTATGGTTTAAACTTTCAAGCATCAATTGTTTTCTTTATCAGTAGCTTATAACAGCTGCATGTTTTCTCATGGCATAAGCAGAAATCAATATCCCTTTGTTAATTTTCATGACATTAGCAGAAATTAATTACTTCTTGTTATTTGCTGACATTAGCAGAAAATAGAATGCTTCTTGTCAAGTGTCTAATGGCTGTGCAGATTCATGCAGTGTGAACAGAATAAATGTATTAACCCTTTTAAATCTCGAATGCACTAAATGCACTAAGCATGCATATTACTATTACATATCTTTCTAATATCCCCCCCTTTTAATACTTTTATTCTACTTTCAAGATAAGCATAAACAGTTTTTCTTCCCTTAACCTCTTCCTACTCAGGATTTGCAGTTAAGAGAGTCATTCAGTTTAAACTTATGAAAGCATTTTCAGATTTGTAACAATTCTTCAAGTTCAGCACCTTGGTATAAGGTTTATGAAACTGACATGTCTAGAAAGTCTTTAATCAGTCTTTTCATGCAGGAGATGCAGCAGCACACACATACCACCAGTAGGATCATTCCTACACAGATGGCAATCAGGATGTTCATCAGGATACTGCCCCACCCCCCAAACAATCTCTGGAAAAAGTACTTCAATGGATTTGGTCCTGGTTTGGTCATGGCTGACACCTGCTGAATTACCTCAAGATGATTGTCTATCTCATGTTTGTGGTCAGGAATATACAAACAGCACTCCTCCTGGATTAAAGCACACATACCTCCTCTCGCCGCTAGGGTGAAGTCGAGAGCCATGCGGTTTTGGAGCACTACAGTTCTCATGGCAGTCAGTTCATCAGTCACCAATTCTAGGGCAGAAAAGGTTGCATTGCTCATTATTTCAAGAAGTTTAGACAATTTTCTCAGTTCCCAGATTGATTTCGTTGCTCCATATGCTGTCAATACACCTGCCCATGAGATGATGGTATCACCCAAGTCCATATGTGACAGTCCATTTTTCCCTAAGCCCACAGCATGATGGTTTTTCCAGCCTGCATTGATTTGTCCCACTGGTTTGACATGCTTCTTGATTTCTCGTCAAACGTTCCGAATTTTCCCTTGAGGTAAAACTGCTGTGTGTCGTATGGCCGGAACCAGGTACCCCAAATAACAACTGCTGGACCAATTCTCAGGTAACCACTTGTATGCTTTCCTACCACATACAAAATAACAGTCTTCTACTTTGGTAGTAACTTTACTATGTCCTGGCTCTGGATGAAACATTTTTTTGTCTATCATAGACAGTTGTTTATAAAGGTCAGCATTATGTTTTACTTCATCAGTTGTCCTATGCATCAGTTCAACAAATGAATCAGAGCTCATGTTGCAATAGGATCCTGTGTTATCAGTCTTATTGTAGCATCTATAAGGAACAGTCACATTGCAATTGCTCCAACTCACCTGAACTGTATCATTTTTGTAAAAACACACAGTCCCCTTCTGTCGAACAGACAAGTGCAATGCTACTTTATCTTGTGATGTGACATCTGATGTATCATAGACTAAGTTTTCCCAGGTCTTGTTGGCTCCTAGGGGGACTGAAGTTAACAATAACCCCCTGTATGCTGTCGGCAAAGCTGTGCAAATCCAGCAATTCAAAACATTGAAGGTCTCAGCATACACATATTTGATTGCCTGGTAAGTGTTGAAGTTTGGGTGCCACTCTGCATACAACTCTTGTTCAGTCCAGTTTGTGTGGCTGAGAAAAGGAATGGCCACAACAAAAAGATTATTTTCACTAGTACAGTCAACAGGATGGTTATGCAATACTTCCGAGGAAACAGTTGTTCTGCATTCCTGTTTTCTCCAACTCTTCCGAATAGGTACATTTGGATCTTACTGGATTCTGTCATCTTTATTTCAGACACGTGTTCTTACTCTCTGCCCTAATAGGACCTTCAGCACCAATGGTTTCTTCACTGGGGTTGAGATGAATCAGTCCTATTGATCTGACCCCCCTTTGTAGCCAGACTTTGTGCTGAGGGCCCCAATGGAGAGGTAAGATTTTTGTCCAGTTCAAAGTTCTTAACTAGTTTGCAGTGTGTCAGGTGGATCCATGAAGCTCACTCTGCTATCTTGACTGCAGTGGGTGTCGAAAGAAGCACCTGGTAGGGACCTTCCCACCTCGGCAATGACCAATTCTTCTTCTTGATAACTTTTATCCACACCCAGTCCCCGGGTGTTACTGCCACTTCTGATGTCTCGGTTTGCTTTCTATCTGAAACAGAATTTGACTGCAATAGATGTTTAGAATTCATTACTTTCTTCATATATTCAGCTAGTGTAAAATCAGCTTCCTGGTCTGATGACATGAGAAGTTTCCACTGGGGTGTATAGTAAGCCCTTCCAAATAACTTTTCAAAAGGAGTCAATCCTTTTGCTGTAGGGACAGTTCTCATGCTCAACAGTGCCAGGGGTAAACAGTATATCCAAGTTTTCCCTGTCTCAGCTATCAATTTTCTCAATTTGTTTTTTAATATACCATTATGCCTTTTAACTAGCCCTGCAGATTGTGAATGGTATGCACAATGATTTTTTAAAGAAATACCAAAATGCTTACTTAACTGCTGTATGGTTTGGTTTACAAAGTGTGTACCTTTGTCACTGTAGATCCTTTCCAGAATGCCGAATCTAGGGATGATTTCTTTGACAAGTACTTTTGCCACCCTGCAGATTGTGGATGGTATGCACAATGATTTTTAAAGAAATACCAAAATGCTTACTTAACTGCTGTATGGTTTGGTTTACAAAGTGTGTACCATTGTCACTGTAGATCCTTTCCAGAATGCCAAATCTAGGGATGATTTCTTTGACAAGTACTTTTGCCACCGTGGCTGCATCTGGATTTTTGGTTGGAAAGGCTCCCACCCATCTGGAAAACATATCTACAATGACAAGACAATACTTCTTATTTTCACATTTGTTCAATTCTATGAAATCCATACAAATAGTATGAAACAGATATGGTGGTGTAGGGAAACTCCCTTGCTTGGGCTTTAACGCCCCTTGTGCATGATGTTTGTTACAAATCTGACACGTCAAACAAAATTTTCTAGAGTAGTTTGTAAATCCATACGTTGTGAACACCTGGTTCACCAGCTGTACCATTCCCCCTGTTGAGACATGGCACTGCCCATGGCTCAACAAAGCTGCATATCTAAACAAATTAGATGGTAGTATCGGTTTCCCTTCTCTAGAGATGTACAGCCCCTTTTCGAGAATTGCTCCTCGTTTTACCCATCGTTGTTTTTCAGCTTGCATAGTGAGTGTCTGCATTGTTTTTAACATTTCTAAGTCTAAAATCTCAGAGGGTTGTAATTCCTCATTTAAAAGAAATACTTCTGTAGCTGCTTGTTTTGCAGCTGTATCAGCTCTCACATTACCTTTTGAAATCCTATCTTGTTGCTTGGTGTGAGCTGTGCATTTACAAATGGCTACTTTCTGAGGTAACTGAATAGATTCTAAAAGATCTAAAATAAACTGTGCATGATTGATAGGCTTGCCAGTAGATGCTATCATTCCCCGTTTTTTCCATTGTTGCGCAAAAACATGTACAGTAGAAAAAGCGTACTGGCTGTCAGTAAAAATGTTTACACATTTACCCTTTGTTAAGGTACATGCCCATGTCAAGGCAATCAATTCTGCTGCCTGTGCAGATAAGTTGTAGGGTAAAGGTTTTGCTTCTATAATCTCAGTATCAGAAACTACTGCATATCCTACTAGGTTCTGTCCTGTAGGACCCCTTTTGCACGAGCCATCCACATAGTATGTCACCTCGGCATCATCCAAGGGAACATCTCTGAGATCTTTTCTAGGTAGTGTCTTTTGCTCAATTACCTGCAAGCAGCGGTGTGGAGTGCCAACTGCAGGGGTCGGGAGCAGAGTAGAAAGGTTTAAAGTCGTGCATCATTCAATTGTCATGTGAGGTTGGCTCAACAATATAGTCATACAGGAAAGATGCCTAGCAGGGGAAAGATATGCCACCTTTTCTTGTAGTAAAATAATCATGACTGCATGAGGCACTCTCAAAGTGAGAGGGTGGAATAAGACTACTGAGGCCGAAGCCTGTACTGCCATTGCAGCTGCAACTACTGCTTGTACACAGTGGGTTAAGGATCATGCCAGTGGGTCTAGTTGTGATGAATAGTAAGCAATGGGGTGTTGCTTATCCCCATGCTGCTGTGTTAGTACTGATGTCATGTAACCCTGCTTACAATCTACAGTTTGGAAAAAATGTTTATGATAGTTTGGTAATCCCAGAACTAATGAGGACGCTATTAACTGCTTTAGTTTACAGAAAGCAGATTCTGCTTCTGGTGTCCATTGTAATAAATCCTGCGCTGCCATAGGCTTCTTATATATAAGGTCAGTCAGAGGTGCAGATTCCAAAGCATAGTTTGGAATCCAGCTCCGGCAAAAATTAGTTGTACCCAGGAAGGACATCATTTCTTTCTTGGTAGTGGGTTTTGGTGCTTGCAAAATTGCTACCTTTCTGTCCTCATCTAGTGTTCTGCCTTCTTTGGATATTACATATCCCAAGTATTTAACTTGTTTCTTCTAAAGCTGCAGTTTACTTTTATTTACCTTATGTCCTTCAGCGGCTAAAAATTGTAGAAGTGCTATGGTGTCTTCTCTACAATCCTGCTGGGTGGGGGCTGCCAGCAAGATGTCGTCAACATAAAGTAAAATCTGACTGCCTCTTGGTGGGGTGAATCCCGCCAAGTTGCTTGCCATTTCTTGTGAGAATATCATTGGACTTTCACAATACCCCTGTGGTAGTCGCGTATATGTATACCTTTTCCCCTGAAATGTGAATGCAAACCAATACTGGCTGTCAGGGTGTATCGGTATCAAAAAGAACACATTGCTGATGTCTACCACAGAAAAATACTTCTGTTGAGGTTTTAAATCATTCAACAGGGTGTGTGGGTCTGGCACCGTGGGTGCCCTTGGTATTACTGCATCATTTACATCATGTAAGTCTTGGACCATACGCCATTCTCCATTTGCTTTTTTGACTGGAAATAAGGGTGTGTTACATGGTGAATCGGGAGATTCTACTAGTATCCCTCCTTTAAGTAAGGCTGCTATAATAGGCTTTATCCCTGCCTCTGCATCTTTTCTTAAGGGATACTGTCTCTTTTGTGGTCTAAATGCTGACTTTGGCATGATAGTAACTGGTCCCGCTGTACGAATAAGTCCTACATCTGACTTGCCTGTTGACCAGAGAGTCTCTGGTATATTTTATAAGGCATTTTCTTCCTCCTTTAACAGGAGTGTCAATCAGCTGTCTTCACCAGACTGTAAGTGCACAGCTGGGTTGGTCTGAGTTATCCAATTTAACTTCTGTATTTGTATTCCCTGTTCTGACAGTTCTAGCTCTGTCTGTTTCTCCCATCTCGTGACTTTTTCTCCTAGGTCTGCCCATTCTATATTTCTATTTTTGGTTAAGCTAACATGTGGTAATCGATTAGATTTATAAAGTGCAAAGAACTCCTGGGGCAATGAACAGCTGGCTACACTGTTCCCTTCTGTGTCCCAGTACCGGTTACGCAATATCAGTCTGTTTGCATGATTCTTAAATAATTCTTGCTCATATTCCTTGTCAGGTCCTGGTGTATTACAATAATACAGGGTACAGTGCAACAGTTGTTGCTTATTAATGTCAAGGGAGGGGAACTTGCTGACGGCTATATTCATTAACTCTTCGGTTACAGTCCCTGGACCAGTCGTAACCAAGTCCTGGCTGTACCAATAAAACATTTCACCCTCCGATTGCACTGCAAAGGTATCAATTTGTCACTGTGCTTCCATACACTGCATGGTTGGGACTACTGCTATACCAAATAGCTGCATGAGGTCTCTGCCCAGGAGGTTTACTGGGCATTTTGCAGAAACAACAATTTTGCTTTTTTGTGTCAATCCTGAAACTGGATCAGATATTACAATGTCACAGGAGAGAGGCTCCCGATACAGCTGTCCATTAGCTGCTTTAACCAGTATGTAATCAGGTGTCTCTGTGTTTTCTGGCAGTTTGGAGGGATGTATCAGGGTTCGTGATGCCCCTGAGTCACACAAGAATTTGACTTCCCTCCCTTCTACCAGGAGTGTAACTTCTGGTTTTGTGTCTGCTAAATAGAGCTCCAAGCTCAATAAAGCTAGGTCTAATATTTCATCATCTTCATTGTCACTAGCTTCCTGCACTTCCTCTGCTCCCTCTATCACATTCTCTGTCCCTTCTTTGCTAACCCCTTCTAGTGATTCCTGACTACCATATAGTCAGTCCTCACCCTCCTTGTCTTCCGTTGTTGCCTTCTTATTTTTCCTGCAATCCTTTGCCAAGTGTCCCTTTTTACTGCATTTAAAACATTCACCCCTTTTCTTTTGCCCTTCAAAGTCCTCTGATTGTTGATCAGATTGTTTGTTTCCCTGTGCATTTTTCTTGCCCTTTTTCCCAGACTGTACTACATATACTTCTGCTCCATCTTCTACAGAAAATATTTGAGCTTTCTTTTTCTTTTTGCTATTAACATGCCTTTCGGCATGCCTAGCATATTCAAGTAATGACTGTAACCTGCTTGTACAATGATCTACCATGTGTTTTGTAATAAAACTGCTTATAGGTGCAATACTGCCCTTTAAAAATGCATTCTTTAACTGCTGTTCATATGGGGAATCTTGTGTTTGATCTTCAAGAACCTGCATTTCACAGTGGTTATTAAAACACTCTAATAGTCTGGCATAATACCAGTCAATAGTTTCACCTTCTTGTTGGATGCATTGATTAATGCAAGTCCAGTCTGCCCTAGGGTTCCATTTTTCAGAGATGCGGTCTGTCAGACCTTTTACTCTGGTGTCTAATTCTGCGCTGTTATGTGGGAGGGGTCTTTGTGCAGCGTCACGGGGATTCCAGTTCCCACTAATCATATGCCAATCTGGCCCTACAATTTGTCTAACTACCTTTTCTACCTCTTCTCCTTTTAAGTTATAACTCAGCCTCATTCCTTGTAAATCTTCAGAGAATTTTCTAAAATTAACCTTTGGATGGGGGATTCCCTCAGTGGCATTCCGGATATCTTCCGGAGTCCAAGGTCTATACACTAAAATAGTTGGGTCCTGATTGTCCTGACCTGCCTGAGGGTTGGGTACTTCTATAAGTGGACATATTTCTTCTCCTTCACTTATAGATTGTGAATTTTTAACCATTTGCCATAACTCGATGTCTTCATTTGAGTTACCTGCCTTTGTTCGAGACCTGGTCTCGATGGGATCTCTAATAAATGGTTTTATTTTTATAATGCCTCTTTCTTCAGTGACCACAGGATATCGTGGGGGTGGACTAACCTGTTCACTTGCTTCCTATTCCGGTAAGGGAGGCGAAGGTGCTGATGCTATTACTAAGTTATTGTCCTCCTTATCTAAAAACATTGCTTTTGAATTTTTGTTCTTTTGTTCCCTACGGTTTACTTCCTCAATCCACCTGTGTGCCTGAGGAATTCCTAATTTACGTTGCTTTTTTACCCGACCTTTGGAATCGGTTTTGAGCTGTTTGATAAGTTTGATAAGCGAGGATTTTTCTAATTTTCTGTCGAATTCGTACTTATTAACCCAATTTGAATAATATTTAATATTGTCGGCGCGCTGCAACTGCATATATTTTGCGTCTTCTGTTAACGGCAGATTTTGGGGTCTTTTTGTGCAACTATTACCCATTTTGTTCTACCCTTTTATTATTATGTAACTTTTCTTATTTTTAACGTGGTACCACGGATTTTGTTAATAGTCTATTCAGAATGACTGCCTACTTATTCTGTTTCTCCTGATCTATGAGAAGACAGTAATCTTTTTTGTCCCTGACTTGTAAGAAAAATACAGTCTAACAAAAACAATACATATCTAGTCCCTGATCTAAAACAGAAAACAGAAAAAAGTAGATTCACCTTACCTGAGTCCACGTGAGTGATCACCAATTCGCGGAGACCCGTCCTTCAGTCGCAGATCAGAAAGTGGCTGGCCTCTTTTGAACAACAATTCAGTCGGAGGGCTTTTCAGATAAGAAGAACCGATTTGGTTTCTTCCCCGTACGGTTTCAACCACCTGGCCCGTCTGATCCAAGGTGAAGAGAGGGTTCCAGTCCGAAGGACCAATCTGTCAAAGGAAAAAACTTCAAAGACCAATTCACGTTAGGTTCAAGCAAGGCACCCTTTATTACTTGCAGCAAGGAGACAAAGCATGTAAGCACAAGGTTTGTCTGAATGATTAATGACTAGTAGGTTATACTTATACAGTTCTCTTCCTGTCACATAGAAAATGTTACATTCTATTGCTGACATAGTTAGACACAGCTTTCTGTATGTTCTACAGAAAATATTGTTAGACTTATTGCTGACCAAGTTAAAATATCTGTCATTCTGCAAAACATTTTGAGAAAAACAACCTGGCCTTGGGTTTATGTCAGTCCATTTCAGCATTTCAATTCTTCTATTGTACTGTTCTAATACATGTGTTACATTTTACCTAGATTCAAGGTACATTTCTAGCTTTAGTACAAGTAATGCAGACTACAGTTTAAACTTTCAAGCATCTATTGTTTTCTTTATCAATAGCTTCTAACAGCTGCATGTTTTCTCATGGCATAAGCAGAAATCAATATCCCTTTGTTAATTTTCATGACATTAGCAGAAATGAATTAATTCTTGTTATTTGCTGACATTAGCAGAAAATAGAATGCTTCTTGTCAAGTTTCTAATGGCTGTGCAGATTCATGCAGTGTGAACAGAATAAATGCATTAACCCTTTTAAATCTCGAATGCACTAAATGCACTAAGCATGCATATTACTATTACATATTTTTCTAACAGTCCCCCCATTATTTATGGCTTTGTACAAATTTCTTGCTCTAGGCGGTTGAGATGTATGTGAGGCAGGCATCTGGGAATTCTGTGAAAACCTGTAGAGTTGAGGGGTATGGCCATACGACTCTTTTGCAATGCAGGGGCTATGTGACAGTACCTGTCACACATCCCCTGCATTGCTTCCTATTGCGATAGCTGCTTTCAGTGTCCATGAACACTGAAAGCACTTGCAAAGTACAGTACAGCACTTTTACAATGCAGGGTGTGTGTGACAGTACCTGTCACACTGCCCCTGCATTACTTCCTAGCCAAACATCCTGCTTTCAGTGTCCGTGGACACTGAAAACACCTGCAAAGTGCTGTACACCACTTTGGCAATAGAGGAGATGTGTGACAGTACCTGCCACACACCCTCTGCATTACTTCCTATCCAGACTTCCTGCTTTCAGTATCCGCAGACACTGAAAGCACTTGCAAAGTGCCATATGGCACTTTGACAATGGAGGGTGTGACAGTACCTGTCACACACTCTCTGCATTTATTTCAGGATCTCCTAGCTATTTAAGTGTCTGTGGACACTGGTTTGCTATTTTATTTCCTTTCAGTGTCCACAGACACTGTAATGCATTTAAAAAGTGTCATACGGAACTTTCTGAGTGCAAGGGGCATGTTAGATGTGCATGCACTACTTAAACACGCCCCCTGCACTCAGTAGTGTTCGTGTCTAGCCTTAGCAGTAGTGCGCCTTCATGAATATGCAAAGCACGCTGCTGTTAAAGCTAAGCAGAAATGGACACAGTTCACTCCATGCAGAAAAAGTACTATTCTTGCCTAGAGTTTATTGAATCCCAGGGTTTATCTTACTCCAGTGAAGTGCCAGATCTTTTTTACAATAATTGCTGTAAAGGCAAACTTATTCAGAGACTTAGAATAAACTCACTGCAGTGTGGATAGAAATTTCATAATTGTTTGACTGTCACGTGCTAGAGGCTATTTTATAACAGTTCACACCTTCTCAATATTGCTTACAAGTTTTCTGAAGTTAAAACTGGCTGATGTAACTCAGGTTTGTAACTCTAATTTCTTACTTATTTTCCATTCATCTTGAAATTATACTGATTAACTTTTTTTTTTTATTTTACTGTCTGGTCAGACCTCAAACAAGTACATCAGCAAGGAGTAGCCATTTACTCTCCCAGTCATTTGACCCAGGCTTTTACTTTATGATACCTAAATCAATAGCTAGGATATCTGGTACCTTGTACAGAAGTCTAAGCTGAAGAGCAAAAAAAAAAAAAAACTGTAAGTGGAGGACAAAAAAAGAAAAAAAAAAACCTTCTACACTGAATCTGTAGCAGACTGCTTGCTGCATATAAAATGAGTGGCTTGCTACAGTTAATATATCACTACACCTGAATTGCTTCAGTGCTTCAGCCATGGCCACGAATACAGTATTTCCATTCATTCTGTACTAGACGACTGTGTTAACTTCATCTGACGGTCATACCCCTTAACACACTGCACCTGGGGCAAAGTTTTCCTTCGCCTCTCCATATCTATACCTCTGATAATACCTTCCCTCTACTCTGTGCCTCTCCCTTTTTGATCTTATCTTCTGTGTAATAGAGCTTTCCTTTTAGCCAGCATCACTGGTAAAATTGTAAGATTTTGAGTGTTATTCACCATTTTTACCAACTAGCATTAACGTGTGTGTGTGTGTGTGTGTGTGTGTGTGTGTGTGTGTGTGTGTGTGTGTGTTTATTTGGCTGTGTGTGCGTGTGTATATATGTATATATATATATATATATATATATATATATATATATATATATATATATATATATACACATATATATATATATATATATATATATATATATATATATACATATATATATGTGTGTGTGTGTGTGTGTGTATAGATATATATATATATATAGATATATATAGATATATATATATATATATATATATATATATATATATATATATATTCTCAGGCAGTGACAATTATTTTCTAGTTAAGTCCGGGGTGTTCAAGAGGAATACTTGTATTTGCCATTGCCAGGTGAGACTTACTACTGTAATTTCCCTTTCCTTACTAATTATACAATGACAGGTCATTATTATTCAGTAACATACATACTGATTGGACAGACTAACCAGCATGCCAACCCAGCATGCCCATTGTATACTGAGCATATAACAACAGATAAAAAGGCTGGCCTCCAAAGTACCATTCAGCAGCCAGAGTTTTTTTATTGATATGCCCTACAGCATACCTTTCAGCTGTGAAGATTTTTGCCTCATAGTTTTGGACTGTTCCTCATAAAATTTGTGGTTATCTGACAAATCATTGAGGAGTGAAGTCACTAAATAATGACATACATTTAAGTTTCAGACTTCATATCCTTGGCAATGCATGCTAACACAAATCTTGTTATTCTAGCAGCTTTCTTAGTTTAAAAGACCAGAATTTACAATCTGCCCCCATTTTGGCTCCCTACAATTTAAGGCTTTGTCCACATTTCATGAGGTAAACGGTTGAGAAGTATGTACAGACGGCAGACCATATACAAGAAAAATCAGGTACTTTCTTCAGAACTAAAGAAACAGAAATGTACCTGATTTTCCTTGCATATCTGTGCTGTCGCAGCAGACTTCCTTCCCTGTGAACTGTCTGATTTTTATAGTAAAAAAAGCAGCTGAGATTCTTTTTTCTCCATTGCTTCTATTAAACAGCGCTGATGTGATCAAACCACTCCAGCTGTGGGTAAATCCTCATATACTTCCACCCACTCATCAGTCATTGCTCAAGTGGAGGTCATTTAAGGTGGAGGATGGCATTGATTCAATCAGCAAAAATAATATTACTACACCTGTTAGCTTACTTTCTCAGTCCTGTCTGAATCAGATGGATTTAGATTGAGGAAAGTCATTGGCTTCAATACTCAATTTAAGTTTTATCTCTGTATGATATTTGAAGCAGGTACTCTAGTACTGAAATGATTCAACATTATTGCTGATATAATGGATTTTTAGGTAAATGAACTTTTATTTTAATATAGCCTGCTATTCATCCTGGGAATATCTGTAAAGTAGTAACATTTATATTTGTGTCACTGAACATGCATTAACATAACATTTTAACTCACTGTGCAACCATGAATTTTTACTGAAAGTTCAAATGAAGACTGAGCTAATAAACAACTCCCTGACTATAAGCTTTACTGAAATAAAATGCAAAGCTGTAATGTCAAACCGTAACTGGCTTATCAGCAAGAATCTGAACATGAATGTCAGGAAAGCAGTGGACAAATGGTGGAACCTGAAAATGACAGATGAAAAGTGAACCTTAACTGATATCAGTTACAGAGCTTTTTATTAATGTTAAATGCAATAAAGATACCATAAAATAGCCATGTGTATGTCTACAAACAGTTGAAACAAATGTTGTATCTTTCAGCTTTTCCCTTTTAGGGGTCGCCACAGTGGAACTCCGGTCCGCTAATGATTGGCAGTAGATTTTTATGTACTGAGCTGCCAGCCCTGACACACAACCTTCAACGAAGGTACGCCCATTCACGCATGTCTCCACACACAAGACGCTTTAGCTGAGAATCGAACAGGACAACGTCTTACTGTGAGGCGACAATGCTACCCCAGCACCACCACTGCAGTAAACAGTTAAAACAAATAAAGCTGCAAAATCATAAAGTCTGAAATAAAACGTGCCCTAGTTTTAGTGTTTAAATAACTATCAGTTTGCATGCAAGTTATTTATTTTCTCTTTTCTTTATAATTACAGCAAGCTGCAAGCTGTTTCCCTTTTCTTCCAGACTGGAATCTTTCACAGCTGTTGATAATGCTGAAAGTATATGTCTTTATTAACCTGTAAAATCAAACTCATGTCAGTACTCATACATCACTAATAATTATTTGTTAAGCTTTTATGTCAGTGGTATATAATAATTTATTAAGGATGAATCATAACACAAATTCTTGTTAATAAAACTCAAAAACAGAAAGAACTCATTTCAGTTGCCATCTTCGTTTAAGGCATTTTTTTTTGTCTTTTTATTATGAGATGTGGACCAACATTAACATGGTTTAATTGCTTTTTGAAACTGTAACTGGAAGGAAGAAATCTGTCAATGAAACAACACTATGAAACATTTTAAAAGAGAAAATGAGAACCTATAATACATTTGTAAAACCTTTATTTGCTTTCCAAAGACAAGAGTCACTCCTGATCATTGCCCTGATGACTCAAGTTTGATTAGCAGCTCAGACAATTGATGGTATAGGCAGGGAGAATGTGCATGGCATTCCGGGGGGGGTGCACTCAGACACATCATTGTGGTTCTACCCTGTTAGAGACCAGAGATGCTCAGGGTCTGTTGTCCACAAGGGGGGGCAGGGTTTTACATGAATTAAATAAGGTGGCATAGTGATACACCTCGAATTCCATGATATGCCATCCCCTGGAACAGTATGAGTGTGTGCAGAGCTCATATTAGGTCATAGGAGAAAAACAACACTCCCTTGGCAGTAGTATAATGCTGCTTGAAGAGACATTGATTTCTTCACCAGTCTTAAGCAGGTTGGAGGTATTGCAAGGACTTGCTAAGTCAAGTTCAGTAGATCCATTAGGCAAGAAGAGGCCATGGTTGCAGTGTATGGTCAGTTGTGAGGGAGCTAAAAACAGTGAAAAAAGAGTCACTTGAATTAGCTCAACACAATGTTATTAAGATGCCTTTAAATGCTCAGATAAAAAACTCATAATAAATCAGGATAAACCATTAAAGTGTAGAATTTCATTAATACTGATTGCTCAAGTTTCTTCCAAAAGGCATCCATGAGTGAATAAAAAGCCTCTGTTCTCTATTGTTTTGTCTTTATATGGAGCTACATCTTGCATATTTAAAAGTGGTGCTCATTACCAGGCCTGGTTTTCTTGTTTACAATTATGTGTACACATCACAAAACTGCAGTATAACAAATATAATGTGACTAAGCCACCACTAAGGAATTCTGGTGGAAAAGAATAAATTGCCTGTAGATCCACAGTTTGTATTGCTAAAGCCAGTGTATGATTGACACAGTTAGTCACCAAAAGTTACAGGTCATGGGACAAAATTCCTTCTTGTACCATTTTTCCAGACATGTCATTTGGAAAGTGTTCGAGATTATTTTCTCCAAGCCAGTAGAGTATCAAGTGTGAGAGATGAGGGCATGTGCCCTGAGGTCAAGGTGTTAGAGGGTGCAACCCTGAAATTCCATTCCTGCATCCTTCTTTCTGTACCAGCATTTCTGAATTCTAGTACAGAAAGCAACTTGTGAACTTTTTCTTTCTTTTTTCTTAGCTCTTCCAATGACAGGCTGTGGCAGGAAGTGGATATGTGTCTGGGAGGAGGCGTGTGCTTCAGACAGCTGTGAACAGTCTATCAGGGATGGGGTTTTTTTGTGAACACTGGGGTGGCTCTGGGCACTAGCTGAGCCAGCTACACCTCTGCTCCAAGCAACAAGTTCCAGAATTACAAGGAAAAGAGCAACAGAATTCTGATTGCTGCTTCCACATGAAATTACTGCTGATATGATTCCTAAGAGTGTGCTTGCAATGATTCCTTTGTTTTGGGAGATTTCTCCCTCCTTGTTTGTGTGATCATGGCGTTACTATATAAAAGTTTATATATTGAGTTCAAATATGGTGGGCTTGTCCCTCTTATGGGCAGTGCAGTGGGGCAAAATTGTTTACAGATGGAGTTTTCACCCTTTTGATATTAGAGACATTTGTGTTCAGTGATGTCATTCCTCAGTGTCTGTCATTCAGATCTTCATAGTGGATCCCTTTCAATTACACAATTTCTACTGTTTGGTAAGTTGTATCTCTGATATTATGTTAGATTTCATAATTGCCTTCTTTGTAGTTTGCTGGCATGGCAATGCTGCTGGGAACACCCAATCTGTGCATTTATTTCATGGATTAATTTCAGTTCTATTCTTATTTTTTTCATTTAATTTATCTTTTTGAATGTGTTTTCATATGGTTTCTGCCGATATGTGGGCAGATGTCCCACTAAATATATTAACTTTAGTAGTATACAATTTCAGTGTTCTCTTTCTTTCTATTTTATTTATGTATTTATTTATTTATATTTGTTGACCGGGAGTGTCCGACTGGACATAGGTCCATTTTCAGCGGAGGCCCGGGAGAAAAGCTCCACAGTTAAAATAAACAGACAGTAGTTACATTGGATTACATAGCGATTAACAATTTACATAGCAGTTACTTACAACATATTTACAGATTAAGAACATAGTACATCAGTAGACAACTAGAATCTTTATCTGTGAAGTACATAACAGACATTAACAAATGTTACAAGAAGAAGTTCCTGCTGTATAATAAGTACTGGCTTATGAGCATCTGAGCTTGCTATAAACGAGGTAGTTAGTGGAGTGGAAAGAAAGGTAGTGGTTGGATGGGGTGTGTGATATTAGAGTGGGAGTTGCAAGGGCATAGCCAGCATGTTTTTAGGTGCGCTTTTAGTAAAGTTTTGAAGTGTTTGCATGATGGCATGGAGGTAATTGTGGGTGGGAGGGAGTTCCATAATTTGGCTATGGCGCAAGAGAATAGTGCTTCACCAGCAGAGTTATTGGCTTTAGTGATCTGCAAGTGATTTTTGTTGCTGGAACTTAGTGGTCTGGTGGTGCGATAGGGTTGGAGTAGATTCTGGAGGGATGGGACATTTAGTGGATGGTTTACTAGTTTGTGGGCGAGTGAGAGTTGCTACCATTGAAGGAGGTGAGGGAGTTCAAGCCAGACCAGTTCAGCAAGTGAGAGACAGTGGTGACTATGGTAGGATGCCCCTGTGGCGAATTTGGCGATTTTGTTGTAGCAGGTCTCTAGCTTGTTTAGATCGCATTGCCTTAGGTTGGTATATATTGGAGAGGCATAAAGTAGGGTGGAGATAAGGTGGGAATTTGCTATTGAAATCTTTGCTGCTTTGGTGAGAAGTTGCTTATTTCTGTATAGCGCTCCTAGTTTTTTGTGGACTTTTTTATGGTCATGGATATGTGAAAGTCAAACTTTAGTTTATTGTCTATTTCCACTCCTAGCAATTTGGTGTGTTCAGTTGGGTATATAGTGGTGTTGTCTTTTGCTGTGATGTTAAAGTGAGAGTTGTTTTGAGTATGTTTGATGGGTTGGAAGATGAGTAGTTTAGTTTTGTTTGGGTTGAGTATTAATTGGGCATCAGATAACCAAGTTTCAACAGAGGAAAAGGCTTCCTGTGTGACTTTTTGCAGTTTGGGTAGGGACTGGGCTGAGCAGATGATGGTTGAGTCATCTGCTTATTGTATGAATGTGCCATGTTTGGTGGTAGAGGCTAGATTATTGGTGAAAATAGAGAAGAGTAGGGGTCCAAGGATGGATCCTTGGGGAACCCCTATGGAGACAGGTAGTTGGGGAGATATGTCATTCTGCCATACAACGGATTGTTGGTGGTCAGACAGGTAACTCTGAAACCAGCTGGTGACTGATTGTGAGAAGGATAGGTTATTGAGGACAGTGATAAGTTGTTTGTGTGGGACCATGTCAGATGCTTTAGATAGGTCTAGGAAAGTAGCAGTGGAGAGATAGCCATTGTTTTTATGCTGAAGGATAGTGTTAGTAAAGGAGAGTAAGGCAGTGGTGGTGCTATGGTTTGGTCGGAAACCATGCTGAGTATTGGAAAGGAGGTTGTTAGTAAGGAGGTAATCTGAGACCTGAGAGTGTATGCATCTCTCTAGTATTTTGGAGAGTGGAGAGAGAATAGCTATGGGGCGGTAATTGGTTAGTTCTGTGGGGGGTCCGCCTTTGTGGAGGAGAATTATATGTGATACTTTCCATAGTGTGGGAACGTAACTTTCTGACAGAGATCGGTTAATCAAGATGGATACTGGGTAGGCCAGAGCATCAGCTGTGATTTGTAGGTATTCACTTGGGAGGTTGTCTGCTGCTAATCTGGTGGGCTTAAGTTTAGTTAAGAGTTTTTTTATGTTGGAGGTAGGTACAGGAGAAAAAGAGAAGGCAGTGGGGAGATTACTAGTTGAAGGTGTGGGTTGAAGGGGAGGGGGGTTGTGTTGTTTAGCTAGTGATAGTATGGTTTGTGTGAAGTGTGTGTTGAATGAGGTAGCAATATTTTCTGAGGAGTGAGGGATGTTAGGAGGAGGGGTACTGACTTTACCTGGGTGGAGGATGGAGTTTATGGAGGACCAGAATTTTTGGGGGCTGTGTTGGGAGGAGTCTAGGGCAGACTGGTAGTATTGGAATTTGTCCTGTTTTATTAGCTTTTTGACTCTATTGCATAGTTCTAGGAATTTCTGTCTAGTTGAGGGGGTTTTGGTTTTGCACCAGTGCTCCCAGGCTTTATCCCTGTTTTTCATTTCTGACTTAGTGGTTTTCTGTAGCCATGGGGACGGTTGTGCTTTGATTCTGGAAAGTCTTATGGGGGCACGGTAATTAAGGATGCTCAGGAAGGTAGTATTAAAAAATTCAACTGCGTCATCAAGACTGAGGTACTTTAGAGGATGCCAGTTACATTCTTTGAGGGATGAGATGAATGTGAGTGGGTTAAAGTTTAGTTTTTTACGTATGTGACGGTAGATAACAGGTTTAGCTTGGTATAGGTATTTTTTGAGTAGGAATGTTGGGGAGTGATCACTGAGGCTATCTGATAAGCAGCCTATTATATATGACTAGGGGCTCTTACTGACTAGTATCCAGTCCAGGGTAGTGTGCTTGCTGGAGTTTTTATTTATCCTGGTTGGCGACTGGACTAGTTGGGTGAAGCCATAAAGGTTTACATGATGAGTTGGATGGTTGCCAGAATAGGATTGCCAGTCAATATTGAAATCACCTAAAATTATAGTTTCTTGGGGGAGATGGTGGGTAGACCAGCTGAGGAGGTTTTCTAATGGAGGGATGTTTTGGCCAGGTGGGAAGTAGCATCCAATTGTGTTGATGGTTTTGTTATGGTTTATTTTGAGGTTGGTATTTATTATTTCTTCATTGCTTATTTGTAGAGCTGATGATTTTAAGATCTGGATGTTTAGATGCTGTTTAAATATTATAGCTACACTGCCTCCTTTCTTGTTTAGCCGGTCTACTTTCACACACACACACACACACACACACACACACACATACACACACACACACACATACACACATACATACATATATATGGCAGAGTAGAGATAGAAGTTCACATTAAGGGCAATGATCTAAGCAGCTTTTGGACAATTTTTGGTTTCACTGCATTTTGCCATAACCCCCGCAGTGCATGCTCAGTAATCCATGGTTTGGCATTTAACAGGCATCAGCAAGGACATGCCATTTACTTCTGCAAATAATGAAAAACATCAGGACAGCCCTGCTTCCCCCACCCATGAAGACTGTGCTCCATACCTCTCAACTTCTTAACACAAGAAATCTGGACAAAGCCTAAAATAATGAGTGGACAAAGGCCTAAAAATAGGGGCAGATTTTAAATATTGCTCTTAAACACTTAGAAAGTTGCTAAAATAACAGGATTTGTGTTAGCATACATTTTTGAAGGAAATGACGTCTGTAACTCAAATCTATATCATTATTTAGTGACTTTAATCCTCCTTGATATGCCAAAAAATCACAGATTTTATGAGAAACAGCTCAAAAATATAAGGCAAAAATCTGGACATTTTTCAAAAATCTGGACAGTTGAAAGGCATGCACAGTGTGCTCCCATCGGTCTCCGGTCTTTACCTGGGATTCATCTATAGGAACACCCCCACCCCAAAGAAGAGCCATGATGGCTAAGCCACATCACTGCTTTCTTCCTCCCTGACAGCTCCAGCAGGTGTCCATGCTGCTAACTGAACTCAAGTTGCATAGGTCATAGTGCTCTGTCCCTTTATGCCAATGGATCTGGCCCTCATCTCATGCTTCTTAAATTTTCAGGCTATCAGGAAGGCATTTTATTTTAAAAGTAGCAAAATCCCAGTCCATCTTCACATTAAAGAATTGCAATATTTGTTTTTCATCAAAATTTCAGTCACAAATAAAACAGTGGAGAAAAGTGCTGTCTAAATCTGTTCAAAGGGATTTTGGTTCTATATGAAATGCCACACCACTTTATAGTTCATATCTGACAATGCCAAGTACTTTGTTGTGTCATCACATGAGAATGTTAAACACTTCAGTAATTGTTTCCTGATTCAGGTCAAGGTCTACTACAGGAACTTTGTGCTAGTAGCTACTGACACATTTGTTGTTGCCACTTGCTCGAAAAACCAAGTGCCTCAACTCCCATTGCTACATAGCCCTCACAACACCAAACCCTATGAAACTGTAGTGTCCTACCAGAGCCTAAACTCTAACCATAAAGTTCCCACCAAGTTTCCAACCCAAGTCTTTGCTCCCTTATCCTAAAACTCCATGCACCCTCCCTAACCCAAAAGTTCCTTATCACTCCCTAAACCTAAAACTCCAGTCCCACTCCCTAAACCTAAATTTACTGATCACTCACTAACCGTAAAACTCCCTTCTGACTTCCTAAATCTAAAACTCACTTCCCAATTCCTAACCCTAAAACTCCCTTCCTGTTCCCTAACCCTAACACTAAAATTCCCTTCCTGCTCCTTCCTGATGGCTGCTTGTCTGAACTCATATTGGAGTTGAGCATGAGCAGCCACCTATACGAGCTACAAGACTTTCCAGTCTCTAGCTTTGAGACAGTGTTTTTCAAGCACTTTGGACATCTTGGTACTGTTTTGAATGAATGTAAGACAGTCTTAAAGGATACAAAAGGTTTTCTCTCTCAGCTAACTAGCCAGCTTGGTAATATTACAGGATCTTGCTTTTTTGTTACACTGGATATAGTTTCACTTTTTACAGTGATACCCAATGACTGGGGTATAGAGAACGTCAGGTCTCTACTACATGCACATAATGTATCTAATGACAAGATTAAACTTTTATGTGGCTTATTAGAAATTGTTTTAGAGACTAATGTGTTCATTTTTAATGATGTACACTACTTGCAAAAGGTTGGGGTGGCTATGGGCACAGCTTGTGCCAACAGCTACACCAACCTTACTTTGGTTGGATGGTAGCTACAACACATTCTTTCGAGCAATAGATGTGGGTCCTCAGTTGGTTGGTATGTACGGTTTGTTGATGATATTTTTTTTTGCTTTGGAAAGGGACTGAGCAATTGTTATTGGAATTTTTTCAGTATATTAATGGTATGAATGATTTCTTAAAGTTCACATATAAATATTCATCCACAAAGATTGATTTTTTAGATGTACAGATAAACAGAGATATGCTAGATTCAGTTACTACTAGTGTGTACAGGAAGAGTGTCAGAAAGAACATTATCCTGCACAACAATAGTATGCATCCGAACCATACTAAACAGAACGTCCTTAAAGGACAGGTTTTTCGTATGATGTGTCTTCATAATAATGAAGCTGACTTGAATATTGCTCTAGCTTCTCTGAAAGATGAATTTTTAAGCAGGGGTTATAAGAATTATATCATAGATACACAGATTTCAGATGCTTGGAACGAGAGGATGGGAAGATGCAGACCATTTTTTGGCATGAACTCTAACACAGTGTCTATGCAGATGCCTAATGGCATAGATGAGTGTGGGTCTGTGAACAACACTGACAGAACTAAATTGAGAATGCCTCTGACTTTTGCTAGCAACATCAATATGGTATGTGATGTTATTAGTACAAGTTGAGACATCTTACTAACAATACCTGAGCTAAGTGGGATTATTAATAATAAACCAGATTTTATGTTTAGGAAGAATAGATCTTTAAAGAATCAACTGTGCTATAGACCCCTGAATTCTACTACTCATGTGCAATCAGAAAGAGTTGGCACATTTGCTTGTAGAAGGTGTAAAGCCTGTGCTTATATTTATTCAGACAGTAAGTTTACACACCCACATCTTGGTTTTGAGATCACTACTGATTTTTATGCTGATTGTCACACTAAGAATTTGATTTACCTTAGTTTTTGTACAACATGCTATGCATATTATATTGGCAAAACGAACAGACTTTTGAAAGATAGAATATTGGAACATCTTCGAGATATCAGGAACTTGAAAGAGTCCAATGCCTTAGCTATGCATGTGATGAAAGAAGGCGATGAGCATAAGTTTACGTTTTTAGCTGTAGAACATTTACATGTCAATGTTAGAGGAGGAGACCTTAAGAACAGAACAGAATCTGCAGAGCAGAAATGGATTTCAAAATTACAATCAGATAAGTACCCTGGCTTGAATAATAGAGTGTCACTAAAACCATTCTTAAGAGCTAGATCTCTGAAGCATTAATGAATTTTAATTAGCCTAGTGTAGATAGTTTGTAGGTGGGACTCTTACAATTGATTATCATTATTTTAAGTGAACTAAGTCACCTTGTCTGTTATGTTATAAATATATGTCTTACACTATTAGTTATAGTTTTATTTTATATAACAGTCATTTACTATGAATGGCCACATTTTTAACAGTTCAGATAATTCTATTAATGTATGTATTTATTAACTTCAATTATTGCATCATTTCCAAGTTTTAATTCTATTGGATGTATTATATTTAAACATTGAGTAACAGTTGCTATGCTTTATCATGGTCTCATGAAGCGGAGTTTTGATCCGCGAAAGCGCTTACCCTTGTTTTTGTACTCATTAAATATTTTTGCGTCAAGCTGTGCCTGGTACCTGTGCTGCTTTTTTTGGATATTTAATTTTTTAACAGTTGGTTCCTGCATCAGAAGTGAGGTTTGTTTGCAGTTCCTTATCACTCCCTAAACCTAAAACTCCAGTCCCACTCCCTAAACCTAAATTTACTGATCACTCACTAACCTTAAAGCTCCCTTCTGACTTCCTTAATCTAAAACTCACTTCCCAATCCCTAACCCTAAAACTCCCTTCCTGTTCCCTAACCCTAACACTAAAATTCCCCTCCTGCTCCTTCCTGATGGCTGCTTGTCTGAACTCATATTGGAGTCGAGCATGAGCAGCCACCTATAGGAGCTACAAGACTCTCCAGTCTCTAGCTTCGAGACAGTGTTTTTCAAGCACTTTGGACATGAGTGCTTGTAATGTTAATTAGTCTTCTTGTATGTAATCTCGACAAGCCTTATAAAATAGAGTTTTGTACCAAATATATATATATATATATATATATATATATATATATATATATATTTATATTTATTTATTTATGTTTGCTACCTTTGCAATAATGAAATTGTTTATTTCTGTTTTGTTATATATACTTTTTGAGAAAAATGTTTATAATAACTTCTATTTTCTTTTATAAGAATCTGCTTAGTTAATTAAATTTCTAAATTTCTTATAAATAAAAAATATGAGAACAGGATTTGATAACTATCCTTAATGTGCAATCAGTAACAACCTTGGTTAATTACAGTCCCTTGATATCAGTTTCCATATCAGAGAAGTTTACCGAAGGGGGGCAGGACAGACCCTTATGCAAAACTTCTAGTGATGTTTCTCGATATAGAGCAAATACCCCTGACCTTAATGCCATGAGTTCTATCAGTTCTTGAATGTGGAAAAGATGATGCTCTATTTAACATCATTGGGAGAAAGAACAGATGAAAAACTTTTAGAAGGATACTAAATATAGCCATACTATCTAAAACCAAAAAATACTAGCTCTATGGGACCCGATATTGCAGGTAAATACTGGGCTATTCATCTGTAGAATATTACAAGCCTAGCCAACAACCGGAGTTTAAAAATCAAACTCTGTACCTCATACCTGTGAGATAAAGACCTTAACCATTATGCCAACCCCTCTGCCAATACTCCTACTTTCTAATGTTGATATGTACAGCTTCAAAGGTAAGAATAAAAACCACACCATCTAATATCAAAATTACTAGCTCTGTAGGACCTGATGTCATAGGTTCATAGGTAAATACTAAGCTATCAGTCTGCCCTGTCATCCCCTGATATCCCCAGCTGTCTATTAGCACGATCTCAACACCACTTACCCAAACCCCCTTTAAAACCTCTTCATTGTATTTCTGTCCATGGGTTACTTCCCTGAAACAGGGGGAATGTTCATTCTGGCAGCATTACATTAAACAGGTCACATAACAGACCCTGGAAATTATAAATCTATTAGCCTCACAAGATTTATCTACAATGTTGTGGAATATCTAATTATCAAGTCAGTAAACAGTGACAAAGGTGACCTGCAAACCTAGAACCAAACCACTTCAGATATGTAAAAGTTATAGTGTGCTTTGTATGAGGGCATGACAGCCTATACTGCTTACATTGACCTTGCCAAGACCTTTGGCCCCATTCCAAATGTCGATATCATAAAGTCTCCCAGCTAAACATAAACCCTTTTGTAAACTCTTGAATAGCCAAATGGCACTCCAAATGAACTCACACTCTTAAGGTAGGGTACATTCCCTAGCCAGAGGAATGCCACCAATGGGATTCTACGTGGCTCTTTTCTGGGCCTATTGCTGTTCAGTATCTTCTTCTCAGAAGTAAAAGCAGATGACAAGGGGCTACTTACGAATACTGATAACTGCAAATTTGATGCAATAAATCTTCCTTTGTACACTAAGATACTCCAACAAGGTCTAGACCAGGTCATGACTGGTGCTTCAGTAATGAATTCAACTTTAATGCCAAAAAATGCTGTATGGTTATATTTGGGAAACATATCACTGAGCTGCTCCTATCACATTGCTAGCACCCTTTTCAAAACAGATGAAATTATCTGAGACTTAGGCAGCACTATTGACAATCTTTTGATCACCCCCATCTAGGCTCTTGTCAGGAAATTCTTCTACCATGCTTAGATGAGCTGTAGGAGTATCTCCTTCAAATCTCATACAGTTTTGGTCCTTACATGTTCTTCCCTTATTAGATAGATCATTGAATACAATGCCCATTTCAGCATGTACCGCACAAAGTCATTTATCAAAAAATCATTTAACTAAGCAATAAGCATTTTTACAAATGTGGAACTCCCTGTACCCCAACAACCTAAGCTGCAACAAAGGGCTAAAGGATCTATCCATCTCCTAGGCTTTGCATCGGCTTCTAAGGGGTGGCCTCTGTTTAGCCATCTGTGTACTGAAAGTCCCTACCCTTATCAACTTCCTCAATCTTTGTTGAACAATTGGTCTACCTAAACCTTGTGCCAAAGGCCTCAGCCTCAACTGCTATACTAACATCAACTGCTACCATAACAGATCACAGCTCAGCACATTCCCTGCATGGTAATAAACTCGTTCTGCAACTCAAAGTGACATACTCACACCTCTCAACTATCCAGAGTTTTGAAGACTGTCCAGATTTTTGCCTCATATTTTTGCCCTGTTCCTCATAAAATTTGTGATTTTCTGAATAGTTGTAACAAATCAGTGAGGAGTGAATTCACTATAATGACAGGCATTATATCTTTCAGAAAATGCATGGCAACAGAAGACCTTTTATACTAGCAACTTTCTAAGTTTATAAGACATACTTAAAATTTGTCCCAGTTTTTGGGGCTTTGTACCCCCATTATTTTTGTCTTTGTCCAGATTTTTTTGTGCCAAAAGGTTAAGAACTATTAACGTACTATCTACTTTCAAAACAAGACTCGATGATCAGAAGGGTGAGTGTTAATTCATGCCTGGGGTATGTGGAGTAAGAAATACACTGTGAATACTAATGACCATCATGGCTAAGCTTCTTTTGAGCCCTTTGGCTATAAGCCAGCAACAAAACTATGAAGGATAAGAAGGAAATCTGATACAGCAGAGGAAGTTATGTCGCAAGTTCAGACTGTGACAAAAGCAAGTAGTGGTGGAACCTTTCACAGAAGGATTGCAGCTAAGAGGGGGGAAGGAACATGGGACAGGAGGTGAAGGAAATGACAGCAATGACAATCAGTGTGGGGCTAGAAATGTGGGCTTTAGTGGCTGGAGACTCACACAACACTGGGTTTAAGTCTGTTAGTAAAGGATATATGAGAGCCAGAATCTATTAAAATCAATCTTGAGACTTATCATACAGAAGAATAAAGGGGAAATAGCAAGGTAGTCTCCAAGGTGGAAGGGGTTAAAACGTGATGATGCATAAACTAAAGCAGACAATTCAAAAGGCTGCCTGCAGAAATGAAATATAATGAACTTTGTTTACTGTACATAATTAAAAATAAACGTAACTACAATGCAATCATTAACTGCCAAGGTAAGGCAACAGCATAGCTCTCTGATTAAAAGTGCTTTGAAATTTTTTTTCACATACCTTGGTCTTATACATTATTGAAATTTTGTATTAGTTATTCAAACAGCAAGTAGTCCATCTAGGCCATCAGTACCTAAAATGAAATCAGGATATCTAGATAAAATCAGCATAATTATTACGTGTTATTACTGTTTAGGGATTACATTTCTTTAGCTGAGAAGCTGCTACCATATTCTACACACTCTGCAGGGTTAATTATGCTTGTAAGATTATTGAATAGGTTGTCATCGTGACAATACAAATTGTCTCCTCTGTATCCAGTTCTATGGTGTAGAGCAATAAAGCCCTGAGTATGGCACAGGTGGCCAGTGCATGATTAGAAGCTTTGGTGCTAGAAAAGCTGTGCATTGGAAGTTAGGAGTAAGCAGTGAACATCAGCTCAGCCATCTGTGGAGAAGCACGGCAGTTTAGTCGACTGTAATGTCATCACTTATAGAGAAGTGCGTGGATTATAGCATGCAGTAGTGTAGGCTGCAGTGATAACTACACAGTATAATGGTGCACATCAAACACAGACAGTTTGGTACAGACGGATGCATGCATCCTCTGAAGTAGTGATTGCAGTCACAGCACCAGAGGAAGAGAGTTAGGTGCATAAAACTAAAAAAAAAAAAACTCTTTACTCCAGAGTGTGAAGGTAATACTTTAGCCATCTATCTGTTATATCTAAGGGAGACAACTAGACACAGATGCTACCAATCCAAAGTAACAATGAATTGGTGGCAAAAGCCCTCATCTTGACTGAAAAGAGCAAGTCGCTAAACTGTTTGGACAAATGAATGGGCTGTCGGGGTGAAAACATGATAGTCATGCAGGGTGAGGGACCAAAAGCAGTTATAAAAAGTGTTCTTCTTTAAAACTAACACTCCTTAAATAAAGGAGAAATATTGTGTATCAAGTACACAAACCTTATGCTGATTATACCTTCATCATAAACTACATGACATACAAGAAATTGTCAGTCAGTGACATTTTCCCATATGCCACACCTCCAAAACATAATATAACTCTTCTATCCATACTCCCACCTGAGCCAATAATTTCCAAACCATTTACAGTTAGGATTGTAATGTTTAAGAATTTAGTTAGACATTGTAAAACAAGCAAGCTTCATTTTAAATATGTGTATCACTGAGCCGCAGTACTCCGATCTATATTCACAGAAATCCTACCTTTTCCATAAAAATGTTTGTAGAGCTCATTTAATCTCGTTGGTTTCTTCTCCACTGGCGATCTATCATTTCCCTCTGGAAATATGTCTTTTACCTCTGTCACTCATGCCTTCCACCTCTTCCTTTGCTAATGTTTTCTGCTTGTCAATCCCTTGACACATTTTCATTCACCTATCTCATATCGCTGTCAGATATTCTGTGCTTTCCAGCTACCTGCTTGTCCAGTTTCATAGGTTCAGAGGTTGGTACTAGGCTATTGGCCCTAGGGCCTATACAAGCCTAGCCATAAAAATTCCTTGGCTATTTCTTCCCACAATATTTACTTCCCTGACCACTGTCTAACAGGGTGACTGACATGATCCTTGGGGTGAATTTCCTATCTCCCATCCAATTGTTAAGGTTCCTTTTGAAGAGGGCCAAAGAGGTGCTCTGCTTGACATGTATGGGCAGTCTTTTCCAGAGTCTGGGGAGTCTCTGGGTCAGGAACCTATCCCTCCAGCATGTTTTGTTCATTGTGATGACAAGGTTTAAATCCCTGGAGCATGTGGCTCTGAGGGATTGAGATTTCTTTAAGTGTAGCATGTCCAACAGCTCTGGGTTTGACATGGCGTTGTATGTTAAGCAGGGATCGCCTCTGATTAGACAATATATGACAGAGTATAGCTGGAGTTTTTTAGATGGTCAGCATAGGGCATCTGCTTTAGGCCTGTGATTCTTTTAGTGAGCTATTTCTGCGGCATTTCCAGTTGTTGCAGATGTCTTGAGAGGTACATACCAAATGGGGCATTGCATTCTATCATGGGTCTACTGAGGAATGAGTACAGTGGGACAATGACCTCCTTTTTTCTGGATGAAGAGCCCTTAGTGATGAGGTGTGCCACATAGAAGGATTTCCTCACTGTTGTGGCGATGTGGTTATCGAAGGTGAGACCACTGTCCACCTGTGTCCCTAAGTCTCTTATCACACTTTTGGTGTTTAGTTTACTGCCACCTATGTGGTAATTCACGGGTATATGTTTTTTCCCAAAGGGATAACTATACATTTCTTGGCATTGAGCTTGAGCCCATGGCTCTGGCACCAAGCATCTGTTTCTGTAAGGCCCTTTTGCAGAATATCCACATCACTTAGGGATTCAATAATGGCTCCCAGTTTGCAGTCATCTGCAAACTTTGTTAGCCAGAGTCCCTTAATGTTGGCCTGTACTTCAGAGAAGTAGATGCCAAACAAGAGCGGTCCCAGGAATGAACCCTGAGGTACTCCGCTTGTCACTTGTTTGGAGCTGGATTTGGAGTCGGCTACTTTTACAGTGTGGGTTCTGTCAGTAAGCCAGTTGGCAAACCATTGAGTCAATTAAAAGGCTGCATTTGCACTTGTTTCCCCCCCTTTCCTGTAAGTAGTCTACTCCAGATACAGATTTGCTGTATTCAGGACTGTTTGCAAGCTCCTAAGGCCCCCAAGCCTTTCTGTGTTGGAGGGAAGCTTGCTAGCTTATCAGTGGGAGTTGTAAGCACTAGGCAACCTATCTACCACATAAGGAGTGGTTTCTGGCCCAGAAATTGTAGTTATTCGCCGTTTGGCCAATTTTACCATCTCTTTTAACTTTCTGATTTAAAAGCCCACCTTTTCACTTGTTTCTTTCCTGTAACTAGTCTAGTTCAGATACAGATTCATAGTTTTAGCACTTGAATTTGCTTATTCATGCTTAGCACTTGTTCAGAACTTGTTGTAAGCACTTACTACAGCACTCAACCTTCCTCATTACCTAGAGGAAAACATTTTTGTACATACTTTCCTCACTCGCTTATAGAAAAACAGCTCTTGTACTCACTTTCCTCACTTGTCTAGAGGAAAATAGTTTTTTATCCAGGTATGTCCAAAGGTCAGGCCCAGTGTTCTCTCCTGTCTATCTGATGAATCTGGGCATCTTGGGGCACTGTAGTAATTGCCTCATGTACACAGACATCCCTCTCCTCCTACCACCCAACACTATAACCTGTGAGAGATGCATTTATCTAGCCAAACTGGAGGTAAAGCTCTCTCCAACCAAGACTGAACTTGACAGTCAAGAGGAGAAGGTAAACACTTGCACCACACCACACTCATCCCATAGTCCCACTAAACCTACACCACCAAAATCCACACATAGAAACATAAAAAACATTCATGGAGGCTCACAATAATAATCTACTCAAGCAACAGAGACCTCCAAAACAGAAACGCAAGCAACCTCCACAACCCAACACAAACCAAATGACACATAGCCCACAGATTCAGTGTGCCACTCAACCACAGCCAATAAGGCAAAACAACAACACACTAGTCATAGGTGACTCTATAGTCAGACATACTTGATGTCCCACTCAGCAGGCTAAACAAGGAAAAGGTTACTGTCAGCTGCCTGTCGGGTGCCAGGATCCGCCACATAACCCACTCACTCAGGTCACTCCACAGAAAGTACAAATATGACTATGTCATTGTCCATGTTGGTGTGAATGACCTGAGACATACCTCCGTGGACTATATGAAAAGAGACATGGAAGAACACTCCAGTCTTGTAGCCCAGGCAGGTATGACCCTAGCCCTGAGAAGCATCCTGCCATCACCTAGAATGATACCGCAGTACAAAGACAAAATGATTGACTTCAACAATTGGCTAAGCTTCTCGTATCATTCTAAGGAGATCCAATATCTGTCTGCCTGGGATGACATGGTCAACAGACCACGATGCTTTGCCAGAGAAGGCCTGCACCTGTCACCCCCGGGATTCCGGATACTGGCTAAGGCTCTTGCCGCCTCTATAGTGCCTTTTTTAGGCAAGGTTCAAATGACAAATTCACCACCGTAACAGGAACAGGCAAGCAAAAACTGAGGGTAAAGCTACTCAATGCTATAAGTCTAAATCTCAAAATGCACTCCCTCGAGGCACTCCTTAAAATAGAGAACATTGATATCTGTGCAGTGACTGAGACCTGGTTCAAGGCTCTAGAGAGCAGCCCTGCATTACCAGGCTATAACTCATGCCACACTTTTCGGCCACCTAACCTGGACCGGAACACCAAAGGCAGAGGTGTGTCCATATTCATTAAGGATATCCACACCTCCAGGCTAGTTGCTCAGCATAATGCATCTGAGGTTATCCAAGTAGAACTAACTCTGGGCAAAACAGCAATCCAAATTGTAGCTTGCTACAGATCCCCCACCATGCCCCAGGATTCCAACTCCTCTTTTCTTGATATACTGGAAAATATTAGGGTTCAACCAAACACCCTAATAATAGGCGATTTCAACTACCCCACCATTAACTGGGAAACCAACTCATGTGCCAACTCCTTCACTCAACGCTTCCTGGAATTCATAAATTCAATGCCCTGGATCAACTTATCCACACCCCCACCAGGAGCAGCAATATCCCAGAGCTAGTCATTACCAACATGAGCGACCATTATTCCACCCCTGAAGTCAACTCCTCGTTGGTCAGATCCGACCATAAGCTAATCACCCTAGATATCCACATCCCGCCCCCACCCCCCCACCCCCACCCCCATTAAGGAAACCATGGTAAAAAATTTCTCCAAAGCCAACGTTATGCTTCTTAAGACAGAAGTGGCGAACTTCATGACGCCCATGCAGATGGACAATACAGTTACGAATGCTGAATCCTACACAAATGCACTCTATAAGCACTTACACGAGTGCATGGATCGTGTTATCCCAAACAGAACCAAGATGCTATCCACCAAAAAAAGGAAGCCAATTTGGTGGTCCCGTGCCATAAACAAACTCTACAACAGAAGGAAGAAACTGTTGCAAAAGAGAGTAAAATCCCATGAGTGGAGGAGCTCCCTGGTCAGCCTCAGTAAGAAGCTGAGATCCCTTATAAGATCCTCCAAAGCCAGCTACGAAAACAAAATCACCACTGATTCTAGTGACGACCACAAAGCATTCTATAGCTGTGTCAAGAATCTCAATGGCAACACCTAGATCTGCTCTGAGTTACAGCACAATGGCATGAAAATTACAGAATCAACTGATATTGCCAACATCCTGGCAGATAGTTTCAGTGCTAACTTTACCCCCTTCTCACCCCTTAAAGGGCCCATATCTGTACAGAAAGAATGCAGAGTCCATGTAATCACAACTATGCAGGTAAAAGCTGCACTCTCTAAAGCCAAAAACACAGCATCCATGGGACCGAACAAAATCCCAGGCTGCGTTTTATGCAAACTTCAGAACGAACTGGCTCCCCACCTAAGCACCATGTTCAATCATAGCCTCACATCAGGCTTTGTGCCCACTGAATGGAGCACAGCAACAGTTATCCCACTCCACAAAGGGGGAGCCACCACTGATCCCGGGAACTATCACCCTATTAGCCTGACGAGCCTGGTCTGCAAGGCCATGGAACGTATCATCGTGGAACTCATAAACAAAGACATTGGTAACCTCCAAACTCTGGACCTCACCCAGTTTGGGTTTGTGAAAGGCAGATCATGCCTCCTGAACCTGACTGACATCTTTGAGGCAGTCACCAAAGCTGTAGACGAGGTAAGGTGGTTCACACAGCCTATCCTGACCTCACCAAGGTTTTCAACACCATCCCCCAGTCTGGAATTATAGCTAAACTCACTAAACCAGGTATAAATCCCTACATCATGAGATGGGTTACCAACTGGCTCACTGACAAAACCCACACTGTGAAAGTTGCAGACTCCAAATCTGACTTCAAACCAATGACAAGTGGAGTACCACAAGGTTCAGTCCTGGGACCTCTCCTGTTTGGTATCTACTTCTCTGAAGTACAGGCTAACACAGAAGGCCTTTAGCTAATGAAGTTCGCAGATGACTGCAAACTAGGAGCCATAGTCAAGTCCCCAAATGATGTGGACATCCTACAGAAGGGCCTCACTGAGACAGATGTCTGGTTTCAGAGCCATGGCCTCAAGCTCTATGCCAAACAGTGCATTGTCATCCCCTTTAGTAAAAACTCCGAACCCATGAACTACTATATAGGCGACAGTCTACTTAACACTGAATGTGTGATAAGAGACCTTGGGACCCAGGTGGACAGTAGTCTCTCCTTTGATAATCACATTGCCACAGTAGTCAGGAAATCCTTCTACATGGCACACCTCATCACAAAAGGGTTCTCATCCAGGAAAAAAGAGGTCATTGTTCCCCTCTACTCGACACTCATTAGACCCATTATAGAGTACAACACCCCTTTTGGAATGTACCTCACAAGAGATCTGCAACAGCTGGAAAGGCCACAGAAGTACCTCACAAAGAGGATTACTGGCCTCAAACAGATGCCCTACACTGACTGTCTCAAAAAACTCCAGCTTTACTCCGTAGCATATCACCTACTCCGAGGTGATCTCTGCCTAACATATAAAGCTATGTCAAACCCAGAGCTGTTGGACATGCTACACCTAAAGAAATCCAAATCCCTCCGAGCTACACTCTCTAGGGACCTAAACCTTCTCACCACAATAAACAGGACATGCTGGGGGGATAGATTCCTGTCCCAGAGACTTCCCATACTCTGGAACAAGCTACCCATCTATGTCAAGCAAAGTTCCTCACTAGCACTCTTCAAGAAAAATCTTGATGAGTGTATGGGAAATAGGGACTAGACCCCAGGGATCACTTCTGTGGCTCTGCTTGACAGGGGCACAGGAAAATAACTTTATTGGGTGGCATAAGACAGGGAACTATGTTGGCTAGGCTTCCTTAGGCCCTTGGGCCGATAGCCTAGTACCTACCTATGAACCTATGAAACTAAGAACATAGGGATTACTGCCCAGCTTAGTAAGTTTATCTATGATTCCACAGAGGAGGATGGTGTTGAAGGCCTTGGCGAGGTCCAGATAGGCTGTGTGGACCCCCTTACCCTCGTCCACAGCTTTGGAGACTGATTTAAAGAAGTCAGTCAGGTTCAGGAGACAAGATTGTCCCTTTACGAACCCAAATTGGGTGGCGTCCAGTGTTTGAAGGTTGCCAATGTCTTTGTTTATAAGTTCCGTGATAATACGTTCTGTGGCCTTGCAGATCAGGCTTGTCAGACTGATTGGGTGGTAGTTCCCAGGATCCAAGGTAGATCCCCCCTTGTGGAGTGGAATAACTGTAGCTGTGCGCCACTCAGTAGGCACGAAGCCTGAGGTGAGGCTATGATTAAACATGACACTTAGGTGAGGTGCCAGTTCATTTTGTATTTCATGTAGTACACAGCCCAGGATGTCATCTGGTCCCATGGATGCTGTATTCTTAGCTTTGGAGAGTGCGTTTTTTACCTGTGTGGCCATTATTACCAGAATTTGGCAATCTTTCATAATTGAGATGGGCCCTTGAGGGAGTGAGAGGTGGGTGAAGTTGGCACTGAATCGATCTGCCAGGACATTGGCAATATCCTTGGGATCAGTATATTTAATGCCATTCTGTTGTAGCTCACAGCAGATCTAGCATTGCCATTTAGATTCTTGACATAGCTATAGAATGTCTTGTGGTTGTCCTTGGAATCTTTGGCAATTTTATTTTCGTAACTAGCTTTGGAGGATTTTATGAGGGATCTCAGGTTCTAACTGAGGCTGGTAAGGGAGTTTCTTGCATCCTGGGATTTTCCTTTTTTCTGCAACAGTTTCTTCCTTTTGTTGTAAAGTTTGTTTATGGCAGGGCCCACCAGATTGGTTTCCTTTTTCTGGTGGAGAGCATCTTGGTTCTATTTGGGATGGCACGATTCATGCATGAGTGGATGTGCTCATACAGTGCTTTAGTGTAGGATTCAGCAGTCTAACTTTCAGTTCCCATCTGCATGGGTGTCATGAAATTTGTCACTTCTGACTTAAGTAGCAAGAAGTTGCCTTTGGAGATGTTTTTTACAGAGGTTTCTGTACTGGGGATGGGGGAGGGATGTGGATGTCAACGGTGATTAGCTTATGGTCAGACCTGACCAATGAAGGGGTGACCATAGGTGTGGAGCATCGATTTCCCATGTTGGTAATGACCAGGTCTAGGATATTGGAGTCCCTGGTGGTACTATGGATTAGTTGATCCAGGGCATTGGAATTTATGAATTCCAAGAACCATTGGGCAAAGGTGTTGGTACATGAGTAGTTTTCCCAGTTAATGGCAGGGTAGTTGAAATCACCCAGTATTAGGGTGTTTGGTTGTATCTTAATAGTTTCCAGTATGTTTAGAAAGGTGTAGTGAGTATCTTGAGGCATGGTGGGGGATCTGTAGCAAGCTACAATTTGGATTGCAGTCTTGCCTAGTGTTAGTTGCACCTTGAGAATTTCAGATGCATTGTGTAGGGCAACTAGCCTGGTGGTGTGAATATCCTTGGTGAATATGGACACTCCTCCACCTTTAGTGTTTCGGTCCTGGTTTGGTGGACGAAAACTGTGGTAAGTGTTGTGGCCTAGTATTGCAGGGGTGCTCTCTGGAGCCTTGAACCAAGTCTTAGTTACTGCACAGATATTGATGTTCTCCATTTTTAGGAGTGCCTCAAGAGAGTGCATTTTGAGGTTTAGACTTCTAGCATTGAGTAACATTACCTTCAGATTCTGCATGCTTGTACCTATTACAGTAGTGGTTTTGTCCTTTGAACGTTGCCTAAAAAAGGCACTATAGGGGTGGCAAGAGCATTAGCCAGTAACCTGAATCCCAGGGGCAACAGGTGAAAACCATCTCTGGCAAAGCATTGTGGTCTGTCAATCATGTCGTCCCAGGCAGACAGATACTGGATCCCCTTTGAATGACACCAGAAGCTTAGCCAATTGTTGAAGTCAAACATTTTTTCCTTATACTATGGTATCATTCTGGGTGAAGGCAGAATGCTACTCAGGGCTAGGGTCATACTTGCCTGGGCCACGTGATCCGAGAGCTCTTCCATGTCTCTTTTCATGTAGTCCAGGGAGGTACATCTCAAGTCATTCACTCCAACATGGACAATGACAGAGTCATATTTGTACTTGTTGTGGAGTGACTTGAGTGCATGCATTATGTGTCAGATCCTGGCACCCGACAGGCAGCTGACTGTAATTTTCTCCTTGTTCAGCCTGGTGAGTGTGACATCAGTTTGCCTGACTATAGAGTCACCTATGACTAAAGTGTTGGGTACGTTGTCTTGCCTTAGGGGCTGTTGTTGGGTGGCACACTGTTGTTGTGAGCTATATGACACTTTGACTGTGATTGGTGTTTGTTTGCATTTCAGCTTCGGAGGTCCTTTTTGCTTGGGCAGGTTACTGTTAAGGGCCTCCGCATTTGAGGGTTTAGTGTTGCTATGTGAGGGTGTTGGTGGTGTGGGTTTAGAAGGGCTATGTGTTGCTTGAGGTGTAGTGCGGGTGTTAACCTTCTCCTCTTTACTATCTAGCGCAATCTTGGGTGGAGAGAGCTTTGCTTCCAGTTTGTAGTGTTGGGTGGTAGGAGGAGGGGGTTGTCTGTGTACATGAGGCAATTTCTGCATTGCCCTAGTATGCCCAGATTCACCTGGTGGACAGGAGAAATGACCGGAAGATGACCCTTGGACATGCCTGGTTTGGTGCTTTTTTTGTAAAGTGCAAGAGCTGTTTTCCCTTACCTTAGCAATGTACTTTGCAATTATAGGCTGTTTAGTGCCTATGATTCATTTCTCTTTATTAACATGGAGAGTTGAGTGCTTGTATCAGTTTAAGGCTTCCTAGCTAGTTTGCACTTCTAACATATTTTTCTTGAAAGCTCTTTTAAACAGGTAGTAAAATGCTCCAGCATACTCCATACCTCAATGGATTAATATTGAAAGTCCATATTCTGCAACTGTGACTTTCAAATAGTGAAAATGAAATGGTGAACTTGAGAATATAAACAAAAGCTGACATTTGGTACCTCAGTTTTCCTCTTATTATGAAGAACAGCAAGTTCAGAGTTAGTATATATAAGTGTAAGTGGTGGGGGAGCACATGGACTGGAAATGCCTTAGTGGCAAATTTTGAAATTTGCTGTAGTTTTTGACAACAGCACTTTATTTTTCATATTTCCAAGAGTTGCATTTACAGACTACGACCATCTCATAAGAAGATCAAACCTCTGCTGCATTGCTAAATTCAAGTCACAACTGTTTTTATTATGTAGTTTGTCTGCCAACATTGTGATAAATACCTTGATAGGAAACATGAAAAGCATGAATAACTCAAAAAATTAAATTAGAGAAAAAAAAAACAAATTGCCAGGCAAGTATAGACTTACAGGTAGCCTTATAGAATCACTTCAGAGGATATGTTTGTGTAGAGGTTTCATTGTTTCCTGTTTTACAGATTCTTCCAATATGAAAGATCAAATCACAATTTATAGAAAAAAAATCACCATAGTTAATCAGCATACAAAACAACAAACCATTCACAGAAGAAAAAAAAAACTAAAGAATAACCAAGTGTGAGAAATTCATCAGGCAGGTGAGAAGGGAAATAAATATTAAAAACTTCAATAAATCAAAATAAATACAAGTTGAGCACTTTCATCCTCCAGTATTGGACTTCACCAGAACTAACAATACAAAGGCAACCATCCTGCTAAATACACCCAAAAATAAAACACTATCAATCAAAATTAAAAACATAATTAGATACTTAAATAACTGATGGACAATCAAGATTGTCTTGACATATGCATAAAAGCATGCCAAAGTGAAAATAAGCAAACATAAATGTAAATATAAATCACATACCTTGGCTCAGAAATCTTCACAAAACTGCCAAGTTAAAAACCTAAATTTTGCATTTAATACTCATGTCCTTGGAAAATGTATCTCTCTCTCTCTCTCTCTCTCTCTCTATATATATATATATATATATATATATATATATATATATATAAATATATATTAATAAATATTGTATAAAACTGATATCATTATCAATGTAAATACAATAAATGTCATTAAAAACTCATAGCTTAGCTGGATGGATTTTTAGCACAATAGAGATAGAGATATTATCATTCCACGCAGGATATTTCCCCACATCTACTTTGAGCTGCCATAACTGTTCCCTATGTTCAACTCATGTCTCCCATGAACCTCCTCTGGGAGTGATGGGAACCTTTTCAAGTACAAAAAAACTGAAATTTGCTCAAAGGGCATGCTTTAACATGGCTATGCAATGCATTCGATACATCTGAATTGGATACATCATGCATGTGCTCATGAATGCATTTTCTTAGAAATCTCTCCGTTTTATCCATGTAAAATCTGGTGCAAGCAATGCATAAAACTAAATAAACAACCCCCCTACTCTTACAATCAAAATGTCCAGTGGATCTGATGGTAAAATCCCTAGCTTCCAAGTAAATTTCTGTTGTATTGCTGAAATACTCACAATGGTTACAAAACCAACATTTAAAAGTCCCTAATCTTTTATTACTATACAAAAGATTTTTATCAAGTTGATTTGCTAACATTTCTTTCAGATTTTTGTCCCTTTCCCACACAAATAGGATCTGCTGGAGAGATAGGTATGTATCCCAGAGACTACCCCGTCTATGGAACAGACTCCCCATCCATGTGAAGCAGAGTTCGTCCCTTACCCAGTTCAAGTGCAATTTGGTCAATTGGATGGGAAACCGGAAATTCATCCCTGATTTGTCACCTAAGTCTCTAATGCAAACAGGTAACCTGTAAATGGTTCATCTCACAGGCTCATGCTTATACTTATCAGGGGTATCAGAACCTGTCAGAGATTTAGGATACATGGCTAGGCTTAAAAAGGCCCTTGTGGTCGTTAGCCTAGTAAACACCTATGAACCTATGAGCAAAAACAGGGGCAGTGGGAATAACATCATTTTAATTCAGTAATGTGGGTTAGAACCCCCCAGTATTTATTAATTATTGTTTCTATATCTCTAGAATGGAAAGTAAAAGTATGTACAAATACTTTCTGGGGAAAGGTATCAGTATTTTTTCTTGTTAGGTGTAACTCACTATCCCCACCTATAAAGGGTATAAGCCTAGTGTTTCAAAGGTTAATAACTTCAAGGGCTAACTGATTAACCAAGTCTGGTGGGTACCCTCTTTCTGTAAAAAAACTGTTTAATAAAATCAATTTCCTTAATAAAATGGGGATGTTCTGAGGGCATTCTAGCTGCCCTAATAATTTGTCCCTTTATTATACCTTTTTTTCTGATAAATGGGATGTTCACTCAAATAATGTAAATAAGAATTTGAAAAAGTATCTTTGCGAAACACTTTAGAGTGAAACCTACCTTCACTGAAATTTTTATACAATGTGACATCAAAATAGTTAATTCTCTTAAAAGAATAAAAATCTGTGAATTTCAAAAAGCAGTGGTACGATCAATGTAGTCAAGAAAATCTTTAAATACTCTATAGTACCTTTGCATAAAATACAGATGTCATTTAAAAATCAGGTATAAAAATGCCAAAAAAGGGCATAAAGGGAGTTCAAAGTAATGTTTACTCCCAGTAATATAACACTAATTTAGCATAAATGGGGACACAACAGGCTACTCACAACCTGCATTCATACTACTCACACATCTGAAAAAAATACTTTTGGGGGGGCGGGGGGCAAGCACCACTGCACAGCTGTGTGAGGCATGCCTCCCACACACCCAACTATATACATACACACACACACACACACATATATATATATATATATATATATAGTGTTTGTGTGTGTCTATAGATAGATGGATATGCTGCATTTACAGTCACAAAACAGTGGGGGAAAATCCCCCAAAGTAAAGTACAAGCAGTAAATTTGCAAATTGGGATCAGTATGCTAAAATCCAGTAAAATGGTTCTCAAAACATGCAGGATAACATTTAAAAAAATGCCAACTTTTGATGTCTTAACATGTAATATTCACAGAATTCCTACCACTTATTTATTTCTATTTATTTCCAGGGTAGAGCAGTCATCAGACATGATCATTTGCAGGCTCAGCCTAGGCTATAAAACACAATGAAAACAATATGGTAGCATATGCAGAAAATGAAAGAGAAGAATATTTGCATGCTATTGAAGGAATTAACTTAAATTGTATCATAATAAAACAGATCATAGTTAGGACAGGGCAAAGGGACCAGACTTTCTATGACTTGTTTCACTGTAGGAAACTGATTGTTACTTCTGTACATAACTGGGTGGGTAGTTTACAGTTGGATGGGGCAATTAGGTAAAGGAGGCAGATGCCCTGTGTGTAAGGTGCCAGAGCCATAGCTATCTCATCTAGCACCTGATACCTGTTCCCAATACAGCTGCCCACCCCCCACAGCTTTTTGAAAACAAAAAAAGGACTTTGGCTTTTACTGTAGGAGATCAATTCATACTTTTGTACCAATCGTCTTCCTACAGCTGCCAAATCTATACCCTCACAGCTGTTCAAGGAAAAAGCAATAAAAAATGGAAATCTTTAATTAAACTGAAGAAAGTCAATATCAGCTCACTACATGTACTGCCTTACCATACCAACAATTCTGTAATGAAAAAAAAATGCAGATAAGGAACATTCAATTGCACCTGATAACACTTTGCGCCCCCCCCCCCTTTGTCCCACCCTTCCTACACTACTGCATGTTGTTAGGATGCAACAAATGCCAGTCAGTTGGTAGTGCAGTGTCGGTGTTCATTTCCGGTCAAGAATTCAAAAATGAATGATGATACTGCCTTTGCAGTCAGGACTGAGACACTTCAATGCTTTGTGTAGCAAACTGCATGCTGCAAGTGTAGCAATCAGTTTGCTACAGGTTTAAAACTGTACGACTAAAAGGCCTTCAGACAAAAAAACACACTGTCAAACTCCTGGACTTGCCTCCCTGTAGGAGCCATCTAAACACTCATTCTTGGGTCCACACACCTGCACAATCTATGTTAGTACTCATCCCCAGGTCCGCAGCCCAGCAGGACCCATGTTAGCACTTATTCCTGAGTCCACAGCTTTGTGGGACCCATATTAGCACTCATTCCTGGGTTCACACTGGTAGGAGAATTTAGTTTTCAAGATTTTTACACTTGGCTTCACTGTTTGTTATTTTGTTATCATGGTCTCAGGATTATGATTTTCAAGACTGTGATAGTAAGTCAAAATAAAAAAAGAAGATATGCTCCACTCAAAGGCACTGTTGGCTATAGCAACATTAAAAAGAAACTGGGTATCTTAAGGAGCTAAGTTTAATGGATATGTAGAAAGACAGAGGTTTGTGCATGCATTGTGTCCGGTGAGTTCACTTCTGTAATTTCTTGCATTAAGATAGCCAGCACTACTCAGTTAAACTCTGAGAGTATTGTCATTACACAAGATGAAATGTACGCTAAGTAGTGTGTGGAAGAAGAGGGTTAGAGGTACATTTCCAGGTTATTCTGTAGATAGCTTCAGATTCCTTAGCATATTAAATTATTTCATCTAAAAGTGACATAAGTCACTAAACAAGGCTAACAAATATATGTGGAAGGCACAAGTATATGTTCTTGTAACTTATAAAGTAGCCATTGTGTGTGTGTGTGTGTGTGTGTGTGTGTGTGTGTGTGTGTGTGTGTGTGTGTGTGTGTGTGCGCACGCACGAGAGTATGTGTGTGTGTGTGTGTGTGTGTGTGTGTGTGTGTGTGCATGTGCACGCATGACTTTGTGAGTGTCTTTTTATGCTTTTTTCTTATTTCAGGAATGAAGAAAATAAAATGACAATAATTACAGGTAACAACATCAAATATTGTTGTGAATATTGCACATCCAGTAATTTGTTTATAGAATTAAACTTCAAGATTCTCTACATTTAAATATTGATGTTATCTACTTGTTTCAATTTAGAAAGTCTATCTTGTCACTGAATTTTGTGAATTTGGTGAGCTGAAGAAGATTTTAGAGCAGAAGAAGTGCATGAATGAATACGAGACCAAACACATCATTGCAAGTCTGGCAGATGCAGTAGCATACCTTCATAAAAACGGTGAGCTCCAACGGGATCTCTTATTTTTACATTTCTAATCAAGTTATTTAATTTACACATCATTTTATGTATTGTTACTATGAGAATATATCTCTACAGTATAGGGCAAAGCAAATGATTTTTAAAAACCTAGGAGTATCACATTAAAATGAGATCTGAGATTAAATTTCAGTTACCAAGTATTCATTTTAGAACAGCTATCTGCTGCATAGCTATGTAATAGCAGATTTGTAAAGCACATCTTATTCGGAACTATGGTCATATCATAATGGCATTGGTTGTCATTTGACCTGCTAGCAGAAAATTATGACTGTTAAACCTTGTAGCGTTTCAAACTCATGAGCTGTTTCAACTGAATAACTAATATTCTGGTTGTTCATTCCCACTGCTTTTAGAAAGTTCATAATATTTTCAGTGTCCCTCGAATTTGCAGAAGTACAATTTAATAATAAATAGATAAACAAATGAATAAACTGCAAACCTATCTGAAGAGGTCCTTCGACTAACTTACTTCCACACCTACACAAAACATTACCATGTGTCTTGCTACTCCCAATTTCTCACCAATTTTGCCTTAATTATTTTATTCGAAAAGAGTATGCTTGCCCATATGGAACTAGAAATTGCATTTCTTATTGCATGACATTTTTGTTTTATTTTATTTTATTTTCTCTGCTGGCACACTGGATGATGCCTGAATCTGGTAACTTTTCAATTGCTCTGATTATCATCACTGAAGATGCTAAAGAAGGTATTTTCATGTCTAAATCAGAAGAAAGCCACCCCCCCCCCATCTTCTCCATTGCTTCAGGCTGACTAGCTTTCAACATTGCCTTGCGTCTAAATATATGCAAACTTTAATCAGATCCATAAATTAATAAAACAGATGGTAGTTGTCTGTCTAGCCATCCTTGATAGAAGTCTTTGATATGAGCTGGTTTGCACATATATTATATTTTTGAATTTTATCCGGTGTTTAATTGTTTTATCTAGAAACTGTGCCATGGCTTGATTAATTCTGAATAGAGTTAAGACTTGTATTATATAATTTTGTAACTTGTACACTTGCAGGACTGAATGTTATACTGTGATGATTTGTTGAAGAATAAAATAAGGATAATATTTTCCTTTTCTTTCTTCTTTAAGGATTATTTGGTGGTTGCTCTGGTATAGATTGTTATAGTGACATTTAAAATAGCTATTTTTTTCTATTTCTTTCAGTAGTTATGGGATCCATTTGTGGACTCTGATTCCTTGCTGTTTTAGGTTGCATTAAGCTTATCTCACATTGGACACTTGCTGATGTATTAAATTCAACAGCTTTTTTCCATCTTAAATGTATTTCTCTTGACCTAGTTTGATGAAGTGGTCTTAGTGGTCCTGATTCTGTACAGACCCCGATGGCTTGGAAGTTTGGCTAGTGTTATTCATTAGCTGCTACAGTATTTTACAACTGCTTTTTTTTTAGATATTATGTAATGTCAAGACTGTTGTCAATAACTTGTTACTGCTGTCTTTGGATTCCATTGGTGGCGGCCTATTTACTTTAAACCGTTTTGTAGCTTTCTGTTTCTGGTAGATATATTTTAAACAAGTACAGAAAATGAGAAAGAAACAGATCACTCAAAAGTCTGACACTGATTTTTTTTTAACAAAAAAAAAAATAAGTAGAGGCAAGCTTTATCTTTATTAAGAAAAACAAATATATTCCTCCAAAGGCTGATCAGATCAGCAGACTTAACTTTATTAAGAAGACTACGTTTTGTCCAAAGGCATTATCAGACATTCAGTGGATAAAAGCACTTATTCTTTTAAAGAAATTTAAAGTCTGCTTCTGCGTATTGTTTTTATTTTTTTTTAATTTTTTTTATATCATAAATGACAATAATAAAGCTACATTTTATGTTATAGGCTTCTAAATATTATAATCAATTAGTGAATTCTCTTAAAGGTTAAACTAAATAGCTATGGTATATACAAGATATCTTACTTGGTATTAATAGCATTCAACAGTCATAGTATAGTAAAGTACTTTCCTTCCAAATCAAAATGATATTGTTCTTCCAAATCAAAATTATATTTTTAACGATGAATATTGAACAAGAATCTGTAATTCAAATATTTATATGTAGCTCTCAACTTAGTGGCATCTGTTTCATATTCATAGAAAATACTGGTTGCACTTACAAATTCAGTGAAAGATGGTACAATGGTCATTTTCCAATTGGTAGTAATAATTCTTCATGTTATAGGTAGTAAACATCAAAAGAGGTGATAGTGAGTTTTTTAATGCAAGGGGGGATTTCTCCATTAAACAATACCAGATGCTTCTTTAATATTCAATTATCTTGCCACAGTGCCTGCATGTGCATGTGTTTCAAATTTATTCTAAAAGTCAGTTAGGGCGTGATAATGAGCATATGTTGCCAGTCAGTTTTGACTGTCAAATTATATTTCCAGCAGGAAATAATAACTACCTTGCAATTCTGTGTGAACTGAGATCTACTCTATGAATACATTTCCATGTATATACAGTTAAGTAGAGAGAATGTGATATTTTTAGCTGGCATTAATGGTAATGAGCTGCCCATGTCATTAAAGTTTGAATAGATAGTTCAGTTAAAAGTTTCCTCTGTAGTTTCAGTAAGTCTGATTTTTGTGAAAACCTAGCTTATATGGTTTAGAAAAAAAAAAGAACTGCACTTCTTTGTTTATTGATATTCTGTTCAGATAGTTTAACAATGATAGCTAGCTCTTAGCTTGTAAATCTATTCAGCTTTGTTATCTAGTAAATGGAGACTAAGACTTTGAATATTAACCAGTCTTCTAAAGCTAGCTCAAATGTGTCTGTTACTTCACCTGCTGAAAGAATCTTTCATTTAAAGACATTCCTTTCCAATCCTGTCATGCCCATCACATCAGAATAATCAATAAAACCTAGTAAAAGGCAAATTAGGGATATGACACAAAGTATCTTAGGACATATAGTCTATATATAATATTTTAAATTCTTCAATATTGCATTTATATCATTTGAATTCATAAGCTTAGTGAGTTAAATGAGAATGTAGTTATTTAACACACATAATGTTCTGCTATCAATGATATTTGAATATTTTTCTAATACTGAAATATTATTTTCACTGTATATTGGCTTGTGTATTTTTTCCAGTTTGCAAAACAAGATACAGCTAGCAAATAAACAATTATTTAAACAATAGGTGATTTTCACTGCTGTTCATGCAAATCATTAAACCAGTAAATTTAAAGTGTTGAGACTAATTTTTTTTTTCAGAAATATAATTTAACATTCCATGAATGGTATATCCTAACATTTAACAGTACATCATGACATTGTGAAATATATTAAATAAACAAATCAAGCACTTCTTAATCAAATTTTCTCAAAGAAAATTTTATGTTTAAATATGCCATCATATAAAATGTTTTATTCTTATGGATTTGTAAAGAAAAAGCATGGCTAAATAATATCTGTTAAAAAACTCTAAGAGACATTCCCTGAGACTCAGAAACAGGTCTGCCAAGATCGCACTAGGTCTTGCTGCTGGTTATCGATCCAGTGTGATATGGGGCGAAGCTCATTAAGGGTGAAAAACCTGCAACAGCAATGTGAGCACAGTGCATAAGAAAGAAAAACATGCTTATGGGTAGAACAGGTGCTGTGGTGAGAAAAATTATCTTCCAGTGGCAGCCAAGTTTGCAGACTTGGAGCTTGTATGTACTTTGATTTAGCTCAGCACATTCAAGTGTGCACAGAAGCAGCAATCTGGAGAAAGCAGCAAAGCAGCCTTAAAGGGCTCATTATAGTGGTTTCACCTATTTTAATACCAAACTAAAGGGTTGACATGGGAGTATAGGAGAATTACAAAAGGAGGGAAGCAAATGAGAGCAAATGTTAAGGAGAAAACAGGATGGTCGTGGAGAAGATGTGGTATTTTTTAGGGACAGGCACCCTTTTTATATATAGCAAAAAAAGGTAAGGTGGGGAAGGAAGAAAGAAAGAAAAAGAAAGAAAGGAAGGTTGAATTAAAGGTAAGAGGGTTAGGGTAGATATCAAGGGCACATGAACAAATATAGAAGATAGATAAGACTGATAAGGGGGGTGCTGACACAGAAAGAGAGAACACAGTGGAGTAGGAAATAACAGGAACGCAATGGTGATGGCAAGGATAGGAAAAGAAGGCATAGGCACAAAATTGAGAGCAACGCCATTATGAAGGCTAGGGCTGGTATAGCCAACATTACCTCTCTGCTTATGTCAGACCCAGTGGGAGTTAAGACATCATCTTGAGCACCCTCACAAATGAGTCTAGGCATGTATTGTATGGCCAGTTCTAGGCATGGACATGACTCAGCTAGTGAATGGACTCTGGTGGAGGTGGCCTTACCTATTTTGACCTCATGATTCCTATCAGTGAGCCAGTTGGCTATCCAGCAATATCTATCTGTATCCAGATTTATATACACTAGGCTCCATGACTCCCACTGGTCTGCAAATGAGGCTGACACAAGTCGACCAGCTACTGCAAAGTGCCCCTATCCTCATGGTACCAGTCCACAATGTTGATGAAATCGACCATATGAAATGTTAAGCATGGTCAGATGACTTGAACCGTTTAGCGAGTGATGACATGCACCACAGTAGGTCGTAGTGGCAATCATACCTTGTTGTATAATTGCACATTCTCTAATGCTGCAGTGACCCCTAATATTGTGTAGGTCGTAGTGGCAATCATACCTTGTTGTATAATTGCACATTCTCTAATGCTGCAGTGACCCCTAATATTGTGTAGGTCGTAGTGGCAATCATACCTTGTTGTATAATTGCACATTCTCTAATGCTGCAGTGACCCCTAATATTGTGTAGGTCGTAGTGGCAATCATACCTTGTTGTATAATTGCACATTCTCTAATGCTGCAGTGACCCCTAATATTGTGTAGGTCGTAGTGGCAATCATACCTTGTTGTATAATTGCACATTCTCTAATGCTGCAGTAACCCCTAATATTGTGTAGGTCGTAGTGGCAATCATACCTTGTTGTATAATTGCACATTCTCTAATGCTGCAGTAACCCCTAATATTGTTCTGTAATTCCCCTGCACAAACATGAGGATTTGGCTGTGATCATTACTACTAGTGTTTAAAGCATCACATTGCTCTCATTATAACTTTCTGAATTCCCGGACATATTTTTTTTTCCTGATTTGTAATTATGTACCTTTTCATTTTAATTCTGATTGTCATCAGCATCTCCATATATATCTGTTGGCATATACTGTTTGCAGCTTTTTTATTCATCCTTCACTGCTCATACTAAGTGTGCTTTGAATTGCACAGAGCCCTTGCATGGTCACTTGTCATGCACAATTATTTACTACCATGAAACAAATGTTTTGGAATCCTGGGGATGATCTTTCTTGCTATTTAGTATTATCTGTGCCATCTTTTCTGTTTCTCTAATAAAAAAAGGTTTCATTCATATTTTATATATCACTATCATTTTAAAGTGTAATGTTTATGGTACTATAAAGCTTCAATTCATTGAAGGCACCCTTGTATACATTCAACTTTGCCTTGTGTCTGTGCATAATAAAATGATTGGCACACCTTCTCCAGACTTTACAATGGACATTTTCAAGCAATGTCCATTATTATTTCAAAGAGATTTTTACTATAATAGTGACAGTATTATGTTTTGTTGTTATTTACAATAAGAAAGAGATGTGCAGCATTTTTATAAATGAATTTTTTTTGAATAGGGTCAGTGAGGAGCTCTATTTTAGATGAAAAGGAAGTTTATTCGAGAGAAGCGGCATTCTCTGGGAGACAAATCTGTCTCTCCATCATGTTCTGTTAATATCACAAGCTAGGTTGCAATCCCTAGAAAGAGCGGTTCTTATGCCATTTGACTTGTGTATATGCCAGTGGCGGCTGGTGACTTCATATTAAAGGGGGGCTGCAGGAGACAACTGAATGGGTGGGGCCAATGGGAAGGGGTGTGACCAACTAGAAACTGGAACTTTAATTAAATATGCTGCCCTGGGTGCCAAACCGTCATTACGAGAGTCCAATCAAGACAAAATGAAGTGTAGAAGAAAAACTTCATATTCTTCCTTTCCTTGACACTACCTTTTGTGATATAGCCTCACCATAAAAACATTCATTTCATCTGCAGTATCTTATGACTGATTTTCCACAGATTAAGAGAAAACACAAACTTCTGTTAAAATTGTCCTTTCATAGTAACTTTTAGATACACAAAATTTTATACCTGCAGGTGATTACGTTTTACTTTTTGTAAATCAATGGGATATTGTTTATGGACCTCATTATAATATGGAAATTCTAATTATAACCCTTTAAAAGGTACGGTATGGGACCTTTTGTTTCTATAACCAAGTCAATGTAAACTGTATTGTGTGACATATATTCAATTGTGTGTATGGGTTTGTGTGCGAGTGCGTGCACGTGTGTGTTCATGTTCATGCATGTGTGAGTATGAGTCTCTGTATGTAGATAAATCAACACCTGCAATCATCATCACATTACTCCAGGAAACAGACATTTTAATGTAAAGCTTTCTAAATAAATCACACAGCACTTGTATGCATGCAAAAACAAGCACAGACCAACACAGAGGTCTTGCAAAGAAGAAGACATTAGACTACAAAAGCTGACTTACTTTTCCATCCTGATTTTTACTCTTTTAATTTACAAAAGACTTAACCCTCTGCTTTCTATACTATTCCTATAAATATATTGTTTCCCCATCAGATCATACACATTTATTTTAAAGATGTGAAAATGCTCACTGCCACTGACTTGCTCCTACCTATGCAGGTCTAAGGCAGTGGTTGGACCCAAATCCAGCAGAGCTCGGGGAAAGCAGTACAGATTCAACTTCCAACCTGACTGACTATGAAGGCATTTCTTTTTTTATATAATAAACAAAATAAGATAAATAACGTGTACTGAAAATTATTAGCATTTTTAATTTACTTCTGTGTGTACAAAAGGATTATGTGTACAAAGATGTTGAGCTACATACTCAGTTTTCCCTTGAAAAGTAGATACATCCAACCAACAATCTGGACATCAAATTAGCATACAATTTGAATACCAAATAGCACAAAACTTTTCCCGCTTCTAGGGGGCAGTGTAAAGTCTGTAGACTTTAATGAACTGTCTTCCAAAATTCTACTACACAAGGTCATTTATTTTTGATTCAGAAAAACGGAGATGTAATATGTGTGTCGTCTTTCTTTAACTTATCTGTACCAGTAGTATGTTGGTCAGAGAGTGTGGTTTTCTGTATAGTAGGCAACTTCAAAAATGACACATGAAGAGGGGGATTCAGAAAATTATGAAAAGGGGTAACTCAAATCATAAATTAGAGACATCCCTCCAGAAATACATACATCATGTGCAAGGAGTAAATAACACCTGAAAATCAGACTCTTCCTCCAAACTAGGCACAAGTGACAGGTATGGCTGCTTGAATGGCAATTTTGGTGCATTAGTGGTTATAGCTTGCTCAAATTTCTCATTTGTGTTGCTATTTATGTCATCTCCACCTTTCACTGCCACTCGTCTGCTCTAGGTGTACCTTCCATTTCATGAAGATGTGAAAATGATACACAGGCCTCTGTGTTGTAAAAAAGTTGCATTTGTTGTTTTTAATGGCTTTCAAATCATAAATAAGTGAAAATGTGAATGACAAGTATCTTTTTCCACTTGCTGTCACATCCCAGCATTATCATGCCTTGTACCATACAACAGACTAGCATCTGTTGTAGGATTTTCAAATCCCTCTTTCATTGGGCTTGAAAATTTTCTGAACCACAGGTATAATAGCTTGAGAGTTACTGTCAAAAGAGGATAGTCGTAAAAATAAGACTACTAAACATTGCCATTGTACAGATCTTAGAGGTTTGAAACTGTCATATTAACAGCAGACTAGTTTAGAAAAATACTTGATTAGCAAATAAAAAGGGAACATCAATACTTTATGCATAAATCAAACTCCTATCAAACAAAGAACAACATTAAAAGCTGTCTGACACATTGTTTTGTCATACTTTTGTTGTGTAGCAGTGTGAAGTCTGTTACAAATTTCAAACCCTTCTCTAGGTTTCCAATGCAGTTTTGTAGTGCTGCCATCTGTGTGGCAGGACAAATCTCACTAATAAAAGACTCTTCCAAAGAACCTTACTATAATGGGGTCATTCTTAAATACACACACACACACACACACACACACACACACACACACACACACACACACACACACACACACACACACACACACACACACACACACACACACACACACACACCTTACCTAAATGGGTCCGGAAAGCACTCCATTCTCTCAGCAAACCTGCGCTCGACGTAATCCAACTCCATTCTCTCAGCAAAGGGTCCGGAAAGCAGTAATTCATCTTGCAGCAATATCCAACTCCATTCTCACAGCAAGCCCGCGCTCGACATAATGCTTCCCTGCAGAAGAACTTACCTCACTCCTGATTGGTCCTGCGCTCGAATCCCTGCTTACCTCTCTCCTGATTGGTCCTGTCTGCGGCTCAAGCAGTCTGGAGCGCCTCTCTTCTGTGCGGTCATCTACCGCATGGCATCTTGGGCATCTGCGAGGCAGAAAATACCTTCTCTGCATCTGGACTGTCTGAGTGGCAGTCAGAGTTCGCAGAGATTCCTGGGCATCTGCGGGGCAGGGCAGTGTGTCCACGCATGCGCGGCAGTTCCGGTACTCCGTGAAAATAGAAAATATTTTTATTTTAAAGTTTATGTTTAATGTTTTTTACTTCTTTTATTTCTAGGTGGGAGGGCTACAGTCCTGCAGACTGATAGCATGAGCTGCCCCTGGTATGTGCAGCATTTCCATTAGGGCATGGTTGGAAATTACCCTGTAGGCCAGGCACAAGTCAGCTCTTGGCAGCCTACAAAATACAGAGTAAAGTGGCAGGGCTTTCAGCCTGTCCACATAGGTCATGGTTTGGAGTCCATGTATTGTCATAGTGAGAAACCTCTGAGGTTTCTCCAGCTACTGCAGGTGTCTTGAGAGGCACATGCAAAAGGGTGAATTATACTCTATTAGTGCTCTGATGATGGTCGAGTACAGTGGAGATATAACAGTCCTTGACCTGGATGCTATGCCCTTGCTTATGAGATACACTACATAGAAGGCTTTATTTACCACAGTGGAAACTTGGTGGTTAAAGTTCATATTACTACCAACCTGTGTTCCCAAGTCTCACACCATTGGGTTGGAACTCAGGGGGGTGCTGTCAATATTGTAATTTGTAGGGAATTCCATTTTGCCAAAGGGAATAATAATGCATTTTTTTGCATTTAGTTTTAGACCATGGCTTTGGCACCAATCATTTGTTTGTGTTAGCCCTTCTTGTAATATCACTGGGGGAGTCAATGATTGCTTCCAGTTTGCAATCATCACAAACCCGGTCAGCCAAAGGCCATCTAATTTGGCCTGGACTTCTGAGAAATAGATGCCAAACATTAACGGGCCCAGCACAAACCCTTGGTTACTCCACTGGTGATGGGTTTACTGGTGGAGGTTATTTATTTATTTATTTATTTATTTATTTATTTATTTATGTATTTATGTATTTGCATTTGTTTACCAGGATGGTCCAGCTGGGCCAGAAGTGACCATTTGCAGTGGAGTCCTGGGGAAAAAAGCTCCATATATAAGACATTTCACATACAATACAGAATTTACATTAATAAAGACATTTAGTACATATTATTGCCAGCTTATACAACTGGTGAGAAAACAGTACAAAAGAAATCATTCTCAAATCAAAGATATTATACAAGCAATACAGAGTATATACATGAGAACATTCCATATGAGTAGTTTTCAGTTAGCAAGGTTTATATAGGACACTTCATGCAGTGGGTGCAATGCAGATATAGGAATGAATTAGGGACTAGGTACTTAAACTTTTCACATGTTTAGCAGGTGTAATAGCTGAGCAATAGGCTATATGAGTCCTATTGCAGGAATCAGCAAAGTCGGTGGATATTGTTGCAGATATAAGTTGTTGCATGATATTAAGGTAGGCTGCGAGAGTACCTAACTGTCTCGCCTGGTTCAATGGTAGGTCTGTAAGGCTTAGGAAGAGAAGGAAGTAGACAGGAGAGATCAATGGTAAGACAATGAGGGTTAGTAGAAGAGGGAAGTGGACAGAATGGAGAAGCAGAGTAAGTAAAAAGACAGGTGGATGTGAAAGGAGGATGCCAGAGTAGTAGAGCGGGGGTGAGAATAATTGTGATGGTTGAATTTAGGTTATATGAGATGTGGTGTTAGCACATGTGCACAGCTAAGATTAGGAGAGGTGTTGTTTCAGAGATGTCTTGAAGGGGGTTACTGAGCTGGTGGATCTAAGTGTTGGGGGGAGGGAGTTCCAAAGTTTTGCGATGGTGAAGGAGTAAAGCATCTGGCCAGCCGAAAGTTTGGGTTTTTCTACATTTACAAGCAGTTGGTTATTGGATTGGAGTGGTTTGTTAGGATGGTATAAAGTAAATATAGAAGATAGAGCAGGGCAGATGGATGGATTATGAATGAGTTTGTGAGTTGTAGTAAGTTGGATAAAGGTGAGATAGTTGGTGAGTTCAAACCATTTTCGGTTGCGTAATGATAAGCAGTGGTGGGATAAGTAGGAGGCATTAGTTACAAATTTAGCAATTTTGTTGTAGCATGAGTCTGGTTTGGACTTTAGAGAGGACTGAATGTTGGTGAGGAGGGGAGCACTGTATAAAAGAGAGGGTAATAGAAAGGAAGGGGCAAGGGATAGTCAGACTGATGCACTGAGTAGATGTTTGTGTCGGTAGAGAGTGACAAGCTTTTGATGTGTCTTTTTGACATTGGACTGGATGTGCAGGTCAAATGTGAAGTTTTTTACTATGATGACACCTAGGAGTTTTATGCTAGATACAGTATCGATGGTGGTACCGTTTAGGATTGAATGGTGAAGTTTTCTTTTTGTAGGGGTGTGGACTTTTGGGGGGAAAAGATTACTAGTTTGGTTTTATTGGGGTTCAGGGCAAGATGATTATAAGACATCCAAATTTCGGTGGAGGTGAGGGCACTTTGGATGAGTTGATGAAATTCTGAAGAGTTGTTTGCAGTGCAAATGATAGTGGAGTCATTTGCATACTAGATAACTGAGCCTTGAGAGGAGAGTACAGTGTGGAAGTTATTGATAAATATGCTAAACAGAAGTGGGCCTAAAATGGAGCCTTGAGGAACACCAGTAGTGGTGTTTAGGAAAGGGGAGTAAGAGTTCTGCCATTTAGTTGATTGTTGCTTGTTAGTGAGGTAAGTAGTGAACCAGTTTTGAGTTTGAGGTGAGGTACCTATGTTCGAGAGTTTTATTAGAAGGAGAGAGTGGGATATAGTATTGAAAGCTTTAGAAAGATCAAGAAATAGTGAAGAAATGGTTTTACCAGTGTCACGGGATCGGTTGACAGTGTCCATAAAGGATATCAGGGCAGTGGCGGTACTATGTCCTGGCCTAAATCCATGTTGAGTGGGGAAGAGGATGTGGTTGTGGGTCAGATGGTGAAGAAGTTGAGAAGGAATACATTTTTCCAGAATCTTAGAGATGGGTGATAGTATAGCAATGGGGTGGAAGTTGATGGTGTCTATGTTGGGGCCTCCTTGTATAGAGGGAGGATATAAGCTTTTTTACAGATGATGGGCATATAGGATTCTTGGATAGATCTGTTGAGAAGTATGCTGATAGGGTAAGCGATTGAGTTGGCTGAGATTTGCAGGTATTTGGCGGGTATATTGTCAGGGCTATTTGTGCATGGTTTGAGTTTTAGAAACAATTTTTTAATAGTCGAGGTAGGTATAGGTGACAGAGTAAAGTTGGGAATAGGGGGTGTAGTAGTGTTAGCTATGGAGAGGTCTGTAGTGGACAAGTTGGTCTTCGGAAAGGTAGCAGTTAGATTGATTATAGTATCTATGAAATAGGAGTTGAAGGTTGCAGACATTTCAATGGGTGTTTTATTTGGGTCTGGGCAAGGATTATTACTAGAGCCTGGGTTTAATAAAGAGTTGAGTGAGGTCCATAATTTCTTTGGGTTTTGTTTGTGTTGATTTTGTAATGTAAGGCAGTGTTCTTTTTGTTTTGTAGTACTAGGCACTTAACCTGGTTTCAGAGCTGTTTGTATTGGGTGAGGTCAGATGGGATTCTGTTTTTTTGCCAGATTTTCCATGATTTGTCCTTGTGTTTCATAAGATCCTTAGTGGATCTTGCTAGCAGACTGGCATGGTTGGTCTTTACTCTCTTTTGTCTAAGGGGAGCGAGATTGTTTAGTATACTGAGGAAGGTTGAGTTGAAGAACTCAACTGCCTCATCAAGGTGCAGTGATTTTAGCACATCCCAGTTGATGCTAAGCAACCTTTGGTTAAAGCTAGATGGAAAGAACTGGGATTCATCTCTGGTAACCCTGTTCTGATGTTTATTAATTGCTGTGGTGCATTCACATTGTATAAAGGCTTGTAAGTGGTCACTTATACTATTGGCGAGTGTACCAGTGGACGTGATCTTATTTGGGTCGGACACTAAAAAAAGATGGAGTCACCAATTTTAACAGAGTGTTTTCTGTCAGAGCCAATTGGCTACCCATCTAGTTATGTACATAACTTGGGGAAGGCATTGTAGCCTTGAATAGCCAGGATGCTCTCAGCGGCCTTGAACCATGTCATTGTAAATGCACAGTCGTCAGCATCCTCCAAGGTGAGAAGTGCTTCCAAAGAGTGCAGTTTCATGTTTAAACTCCTGGCATTAAGCAGCAAGACCCTGAGTTTGTCTCAATTAGATTTTATGTTGGAAAATTTGTTGTTTTGACAGTGCCTAAAAAAGGCACTATGAGGGAAGCAAGGGCCTTTGCCAGTATCTAAATACCTGGGGGGGGGGGGATGACAAGTGCAGACCATCTCTAACAAAGCATTGAAGTCTGTCTACCATATCCTCCCAGGCTGATGGATACTGGATCCCCCTGGACTGATACCAGAGGCTGAGCCAATTGTTGAAGTCAATGATATTTTGTTTATATTGTGGCATCATCCTGAGTGAGGGTAGGATAATGCTTAGGGCTAGGGACATACTTGTCTGGGACACATAATCACATGGTTCCATCATGTCTCTCTCCATATAGTCTAGAGAGGTACGTCTCAAGAAATTCACTCCAATATGGACTATAAAAGAGTTATAACGGTACTTGGGGTTGAGTGACTTGAGTGCATACATGATTTGTCAGATACTGGCACCTGATTGGCAAATGACTGTGACCTTCTCTTTGTCCAGTCTGGTGAGGGGGATATCTGTGTGTCTCAATATGGAGTCACCTATGACCAAGACATTTGATGTGTTTTGCCTTAGGGTCTTATTTGTTGAGAAGTGTGTGTGTGTGTGTGTGTGTGTGTGTGTGTGTGTGTGTGTGTGTGTGTGTGTGTGTGTGTGTGTGTGTGTGTGATTTTGTGTGTGTGTGTGTTTGTGTGTGTGTGTGTGTGTGTGTGTGTGTGTGTGTGTGTGTGTGTGTGTGTGTGTGTGTGTGTGTGTGTGTGTGTGTTTTGAGTGGTTTCTTTTTGCTTAGTGGTGAGTGTGTGCTTGTGAGCACCTCTGTATATGTGGGTTTATGTGTAATGACTTTTTTTTGTTTGAGAGTTAAGGTTTACGTGAGAGGTGAAGTGTGTGTGCTGAAAACCATGTTTGATGTCTATTTTGTATTTACCTGACATAATTGACTCCTATTTCACAGTGTATTGGCATATCTTAAATAGGGTGTTAGTTTTCTTTAGGCATAAATGCTTGTCATTATACATAAAGCAATTGCTACATTGCCTCAAGATGCCTGTATCAGTCAAGCTGGCAGGAGAAATGATGGGAAATTGCCCATCTATTGTGGCAGGATTTTTCTGAAAGTAGTACATGGGAAGGAAGTGGGCTAGCTGAATATAGTCACAAACAGCAAAAATTAAACAGTAATTCAATTAAATACAGTTAACAATGTGTAATGGTGGCTTAACAAAATACTTATTTTTCAGTTTTTGCAGTAGATGCCTTGGATTTCAGTGCAGATGCACTCCAGAACTCTGACTAAAGTTGCCAAATGTTGAGCAGCTCTGGTAAACTCAGTACAAACCTGCACAAACATGATCCATATATACAAGCACATTTAAACAGTTTTAATACCACTACCAATGGGAAAGCCCCAAACTGAGCCTTTCTCCAGCAATCCCCAACTCAGATGGGTCCTCAGCTACACACTTCTTCCACAAGGGTACGGGGAGTCCCTCTTAATATAAGATGGTTGTTTTAAGAGCAGAGTGATACCAAACAGTCTAAATTCAGCAGGTCTGAATCTAAGGCAATGAAACAAAATTTCAAAGTGCAGAGTAAAAAGCAGTCACAAACATCAAAATGAAGCAGTAATTCAATTAAATACAATTAACAAAGTGCTGTGATGGATTAAAATGTACTTATTTTTCAGTTTTTGTTTTCAGTGGATGCCTTGGATTTTTGTGCAGATGCACTCCAGACCTCTGGCTGAAGTTGGCAAATGTTGAGCCACTCCGGTAAACTGAAGGCAAACAAGTGCAAACACGAGGCTTACATACTGGCAAATTTAAACAGTTTTAACACCTCTGCCAACAGGAAAGTTGCAAACTGAGCTTTTCTCCATCAGTCCCAAACTCAGATGGGTCCTGAGCTACACACTTCTACCACAAGGGTGCAGGGAGGCCCTCTTAACATAAGATGGCTGGTTTAAGAGCACAGTGATACCAAACAGTCTAGATTCAGCAGGTCTGAATCTAAATTATGCTATGTAAGGCAAGGAAGCACAATTGCTAGATGGGAAGGACTAAGGAAGAATCACTTAAAGGTCAAAGTGAGACTGTTTAGTAGTATACTATTAGATGACCTGCAGTGTTACCACTCTCTGCATAAACTGGCAGCTCTTTAAGTAGCTGTAAACAGTGGGAGACTCTGCAGATCATTTCCTGTAGAGGATTTTAAATTTGAGAGGTTTGCTTGTATGCAGGCATTGGGAACCAATTTTGCATGAGGCTTTTATACCAGCAGGATGAAAGACTTCTGTAAAATTAACCCTTAAGACCAATTAGATAAAAACACAATAGGCTACTAACCAGTAATTCTCACCTTGGATGGGTTGAATTTAGCTCTCTGCTCCCATCAGAGTGCAAAAGAACCCTCCCAGTGTAAAACAAACTGGCTTTGAGCTCAAGTACAGTAACAAATGTTTTACAACAGAAGTAAGAATTCCTGAAGAATTCCTGCAATATCAGGAATCCTTGGAAATATTACTAACTGTAAGAAATGTTCACAACATACAAAAACTTTGCAAAATCAGAACAGCTTTTTCAGTAACAGAGGAGGTTAGGAAATATCAGACTACTGTTAAATCAACCTAAGAGCAGTACAGTAATAAACAGATGGAGTTTCTTCAACAAGTGCAGGCTAAAAAACAGTGATAAATTCAACAACATACATAAATGCAGCACATAAGTGTTAAATATTACTGAAACAGTTGGAGCAAGTGAAAAAAATATACTTATATCAGCTTTGTAGGTCCAGATGGTTCTAGAGGCAATCGAAGTCTTGCAGTCACAGGTATCCAAGCCAGGCACAAGGAAGCTCTGAATAAATGAGCCCAGAAAGCTCTGAATAAATAAATGATGAAAAATAGTTTTTCCCTTACCAAACTTTAATAGTAACAGCATGTTCAAACAAAGAGTTATACGTCTTTAATCATATAAGATATACCCAGTATATCAGTAACTGAATTGTCTGTCTGCTTAAGAGCTTTGAAATGGTTAGTATTTCAAAACAGTAATATTAGTCCCACTGTTTCACAAACCCCTACAATTCCTTAACTCTCTGTTAGAGGTAGTCAAGACCTAGAGTAAGCTGTTAACATATTTTTCTGACAGCAAGAGGAATATTTATCAGGAGATCATGTGTTGCAAAATGGAAGTAACTTAACCCCTAGTCATAGGCCAAAATGACATATTGCATTCCATGGAAGGGAGGCTTTTTCCTGGACCACTTGCTTTCCCTCTTGTAGTTGGGGAGGGGGTCAGCTAGTAATATATATGATTCATTGTTCTTGTGAAAGAGTAAAAATGTCCCCATATCAGATGCATATAGGATGTAAGTAAACAGAACCTGACAAAAACAGAGAAGCATATGTACAAATTTGCAAATATGTTTGCAAACTGCCATTAGAGATATTCAAATATTCCCCTACAACAGTATTTTTGCAAACCTCCCTGCATCAAAACATTATGGGAGATATGCAAACGTCCCCTGCGATAGTAAGCATCTGAACACACTAAAGTTTAAACGCACAGCAATATAAAGATCTTTGATGTTGTTCTTAAGCTAAAAAGCCTGTACTAGCTAGACATGTTGCACAGTTGTATTTACTCATTAATCAACACTCCTTGCTGTGGTGCATGCTTGTTCCCTAATTAGATGCCACTATTTCTACAAAACACCAGGATCCACAGTACCCCATTGTAGTAGCAGACATGTAGCAGACACCTGTAAACTGACAATGAGGCAAAGTATGCCATATTGGTGTATAAGTGCTGATTGCCTAGTGACCAGGAAGAGAAAAAATCACAAAGAATAAAAGGGGTAAAAGGCAATGTAACAATACCAAGAAGCTAGCATTTTCAAAGACTATTCATTTGAAATGTTTGTGGAAGCACAATCCCCTTTCTGAGATCAACACACGTCCCGCTGCTCTATGAATGTGCACAAGTGTTTGTGTGTGTGTGTGTGTGTGTGTGTGTGTGTGTGTGTGTGTGTGTGTGTGTGTGTGTGTGTGTGTGTGTGTGTGTGTAAGTATATGCATGTATGACTTCCTTTTTGTTTCATTTTCCTAAGAAATGTAATGGAGATAAGTTGAAGGCTCACAAAGAAAAAGTCCCAGGCTGCAAGGATGGCAAGGTAAGTGTTTGAGATATGTACAAATGGATATAACAAACTCTATTTCAGAAACACATACGGATGATTGTTTACAGACCTTCCTAATATATATTGACAAATTTTATATAGGTTTTCAGGAGAAGGCCCTGGCTCATCAGTATATACTTTACATTGATGCTCATTGGGATCATGTGCTTAAATAACATTACCAAAGACTTCTCTGTCAGTAGTTCAGTAGATACCACACTTACCTTTGATGCTACAATATCAAAACACACTGTTGGTTACATTCCGGCACCATGTATTGGATTCATTATCCAATACTGATACTCAGGGCGTGCTACAGCTGCACTCCTGAGATTGCATTCCTTTATATGTGGCATTAGACTGAGGTCCCATCTACAAGGGATTGTATTAGCTCAGTGGATGTAAAATATCTCTTGGCACTTATCCACTTATCCATTACTACTGCAGTAGCGTGACAGCAAACTTACAAAACAGAATCTCACCCAAAGCAACATTAAATCAGTAGCATACAAAACAACAAGCTATTCACTAAACAAACATACAAAAGAAAATTGTACCCACAATATAACAGAAAGAATTAGTCGACATATTGCAATAAAACTGAACATCCTTCAGCACACACTATACAATATCAGGGCATCCTACTCCTGGATGTTGTATAATTCCATCATCCTAAAAAAAAAATCTTGTATGAGAGATCTTTTCAGACTTTTTAAGACATGATTTTTTCACAACATGTTTCATGAGGAATTTAAGCTGTACAAGACACCATAATAGAGCACTGGCAGGGTATTAAAATGTAAGAAAGAAAGCAGGGTAATAGGAAACAGGCACAAAAGAATGATACATCCCAAGTAAGTGAAATGGATAGAGTAAGATAAATGAGCATCCCTGCTCCAGAGGCAGCTGTTTAGTCAAAGAGCAAAGAAGGTCATGTAAGAGGGCAGGAAGATACAGAACAATTTAAAAAAAGTGGGAGCTTCTGATAAAAAAGGCAGGACAGGAGAGGGAAAGGGGGATGTGATTTATCAGAAAACTACATGGAAGTGGTAAAGCAGAGGGAATGCTGTTAAAGACATGATATCCAGTAGTGAAAAGTAGTGGTTATACAGAAAGCAGAGCACAATATAGCAAACAATAGCACATTAAATACATTTAAAAAGCATATGTAGAGTAGAAATTACTTAAACGCTATAAGTGGGTGCCGTTATTTTGTAATTTATGAAATGCTAAATGCCATTTTGATGTCACAATACTGATGTTATTTTATTTTATAGCAATGCCATCTTATTCCCGCAATGCATTTTATGTCCCCATTATATTGCAAATCAAAGTCATGGCAGTATTGCAGGCCTCTCAATTGTCCTTATTTTGGAGGAACATCCCATTCTTGAGTACATCCTTCCTTATAGCCCAACTCTCACAGTAATATGTTATTAGTGGTAAAACCATAAATTTTATTCTACAGACCTTTGTTGACAATGGGATGTCTTTGCTCTGTAAAATCATATCCAGATTTGCCATAACATTCCTTCCAAGAAACAAGTGCATTTAGTCTTGTAGCTGCAGTCACCACCTGCAGAGATCTGTGAGCCCAGGAAAATAAAATCTGTCATTGCTTTCACTTCTTTGCCATATATTTTCAAAGAATCAATAGAGCTAGATAACATAATTTTAGTTTATTTGATGCTGAGCAGCAAGTTAGCTTTTCATCTTCCTACATTCACCTTCAAGAACACGCTATTGAATTATTCCAGAATTTTAGCCAGCAGATTGTTATCATCTGCATATCTGAAATTCTTAATGTTGCTCCCAGAAATTTTGATTCCATCATCTGAGTCATCCAGTCAAGCATTTTACATGGTATATTCTGTGTCTAAATTTAAAAAACGTAGGGTAACAATATACATACAGCCTTGTCTTACTCTTATTCCAGTCTTGAAAAGCTTTGTTACTCCATATTCAGTTCTAACTGCTTCCTTTTTTTTCTGCATACAGTTTCCTCAAAGGCAAGGAATGTGACCTGGCATCCCCATTTCCCTAAGGAGTTGCCACAATTTCTTATAGTCCACACAGTAAAAGGTTTTAGAGTAGTCAATAAAGCAGAAGAAAATATTTTTATGAAACTCATTTGCTTTCCCTTTGCCAGTTTGATCTCTGGTGCCTCTGCCACTTCTAAAACCAGTTAAAGCAAACTTCCAGAAATATTATCTGCAACCCAACCAGGATGCACATCTTGCAATTATTGACCCATATATTTCTGCAATTTAGTTTGCATGATCGTGAACATTACCTTGCTAGCATGTGGAGCAAGTGGAATTTTTCAACCCAACGGCCACCATTAAGTTTTCCAAATGTTCTTATTAATTCTAACACTGTAACAGTATCATTTTAAGGGATTCTTAACAATTCACATGGAATTCTATTACTTCCTACTGCCTTGTTATTAGTAGGACATTCAAGTCCCCATTTAACTTTACTCTCCAGGATGGCTATATCTAGATCAGAGAACATACAGTATCATTGTATCAGTAATGTTATAATCATCCTTATATCCTTATATCATTCTTCTGCTGTTGATGTGACCCTCCCATCTTTGCCTTTATTGTTTTCCCTTAATATTACCCATTTTCTTGAAGAGATCCCTTGTCTTTCCCATTGTGTTATGTTCTTCCAGTTCTTTGTACTACATGTTCGTGTTTGTGTCCCTTCCTCTTATTGATATTCTCTGGAAATCTTCATTCAGTTTGACATTTCTTTCCATACTTCCTCTGCCTTTTGATCTCCTTATTTCTTAAGCCACTTTAAAGTCATCCACAAGAAGCAGTTTTTTGCTGCCTTAATTTTCTTTCTCTTTGAAATGTTTTTTTATTGCCACCTCCTGGACAATATAAAACTTCTGCTCATAGTTCTTCTGGCACTCTATCCTCCAGATCTAATTCTTTAAGTTTGTTCCTTGTCTCCACCATATTTTCATTTCAAATATTACTGAGCTCAGATCTAGTTAGTCTGGATGACTGTCTTGTTTTATTTTATTTATTTCAATACTTTTAATTAAGAAGCTCTGGGTCTGAGCCATACCCAGCTCCAGATTTTTTTTCCTGACTATATAGGGCTTTTTCATCCCTGACTGCAAAAATCTAATGAGTCTTATTTTTGTATTAACCACCTAGTGATACCCATGTCTAAAACCATTTCTTAGACTATTGAAAGAGGGTGTACATAATGACCAGTGGATTATCTCGGCATAATTCCACTGGTCTAGGATCTGCTTAATTTCATAGTCCTTGGACAAACTTGCCTGTTATTCTCGTTATACGTTAGCTGGGATCTCAGTGAGATCTTATACCTTAGCGTACATTCAGGGTATACAGTAATTCAGAATATTTCATTCAAACAGTGCTAATTAGATGTGCAAAACTCCAGATTAGTGCTTAACAGATCTTTGTCTTTTAAACTTCTTTACCACAACAATTACATTAAGATAACTTAACTTTTTTTTTATTTATAGTTTTATAGCCTAGAAATCAGATGTAGCTGATAAAGTATAATTACTTTTTAAATTTTACTGGCTGTGAAAATGCATTGAAATATACCTTAAAAATAATATGCATCATTTTACATATAGGTTTAAACTCAATTTTTTTTCTATTTATTTTCACAGTTAAGAAATAATTATCACCACCTCCAGTGCTATAATTCAAACAATGATAAGACTGAAATTGTTCAAAGTTTTTCATCTCTTTACAAAGAAAGATAATCATGCATTGTATCATACACTAAATGTAATTTGTAACATTCAGCAGACTACAATAGATTCAATTATTTTAAGTACTAGTAGAAAATAGTGACATATTCCTATTTACGACTGTTTTTAATAATTGAAATAATTCCCTAGTTACTACTGTTATTAATAAATGCATTTCTTAGTTTTAGCTCACCCTGCACTTGATGTTGTAAGCTGATATTGTCAAGGATTTGTTTTATTTCAGAATTTAACTTTAATCAGAGAATGTAAGTAGCTCTTTTGTTTTATAATTTTATTGCCAGAAGTGCAGGAAAAATAAGGTACGCCTATCACAAAGTCATGTAGATTTAAAAAGATTCCCATATTTTCTAATGGGACATGATTTTCTTTCAAAGTCCTTTTTCACTATACAAGGTGGAAGCATTAATTCATTAATTATTTTTCTCACCCTGCATTAGGTCTTATAACTTCATAATACATTTCTTTTATTACAGTAGTTAAATTAAATCAAAGGAAAAGAATGCAAATGATTATCATGTTTGATAATTTCATTGGTAAATGTGCATTAAAATAAAGTGCACATACTACAAATGCATCTAGCTTTGTATAGAGTCCCTTATCTTCTAAGGAAATAGGATTTCCTTTTAAAATGTGTTTTCTTGCTGTTTTTCCCATACAATAATACAGAAGCAGTCAGTACCCAGAAATATTTTCAGTATACTAGAAAGTTCTGGGAAATTACTCTGAATCACAGTAGTAACCCTTTCATTACTATAGATCATCTGAAGTGAGGTTCGCACACTCCTGGGGGCTAGGTCTTACATTTCTGAAACATCAGCAATCTAATTCACCTGAATCTGCAAATTCATGCTTTCAGTCAAAACACTTCTATCAGCAGAACTGCTTGAGAGTTTTGAGAAAAGAAGTGCCAAAATAATTAATAAAATTAGAGTGTTTCAGCAGGATTCATAACCTCAGTAAGAGTAGCACTGCAAAATGAATGATGTCAGGATGATCTCTACCAGGATTAATAAAGTCCAAAGGCCACCAGGAAAACGTAAAGTCAAGGGACCTGATTATAATTACCAGAATGTCAGGAGCCCAAGGGTATTAGTGACATCAGGACCATCTCATGGAAGACTGGCAATGCCAGAAGGACCTAGCAGAATTAACAGAATTAGGGACCACCATACCTCTCAACATCTTAGTGCAAGATATATGGGCAAAGACAGACAAAATGGGGCAATGAAGTCCCAAAAATAGGGACATATTATAAATATTACTCTTATAAGCATAGAAACTTGCTAGAGTAATATGATTTGTTTTAACATACATTTTCTGAATGATTTGAAGTCTGAAACTCAACTGTATGTTATTATTTAGTGACTTCAGTCCTCAGATCATCCAGTGATTTGCCAGAAAAAGCACAAATTCTATGAGGAACAGACCCAAAATATGAGCAAAACATCTGGACATTCTGCAAAAATCTGTACAATTGAGAAGTATGGGGACCACAGTAAGATTCAGATTTAGGGGCTACAGCCAACTTCATAAACTTAAGTGGACACTACCAGGATTAAAAGTTTCAGGGTAGTCTCAAACAGAACTAATTTTAGATACAACTGCAGTGTAATTAGCCATAACTTAGTCCTAGTCATAAGACTGAGCACAATTACTAGAGTCAGAAAAATCATCACAACTGCCAATGTTGTGGAATGTTCATAAGAATTAACAAAGACAGTTCTTGCAACATTAGCATATATGGGCACCCAAGACTATACACAGAGTCAGGGGAATGCAATGCATTATTAATGGAGTTATGAGGGTTGTACTATGAATTATACAAATAGGGGCTTACAGAAGAAGGAAATCAGGTGCTACATCAAGACTGACAAAAGTCTAAAAGTCCATGTTAGGCTTGACCAGGCAGAGGCTGTTAACAAATCCAATGTCAGTGAACTCAACAGATTTTAAATAGAGCCAGGAGACCAAAAAAAGGCAAACAGTGCCAGGGAACCCACAGCAGAATTTGTGAAATATTTCTGTCCATATTCCCGATATTCACTATACTTCATTATTCTGTATGCGTTTACATTCTGTATTCATTTTCAACTACAGCTAGAAATGTTTTTAATATGACTATAACAATAATAACACTTTTCCATAGGAGTTCTTCATCCCATAGGATCACAGGAGGTTAATAGGCTAATGGCCCTAGAGCCTTTTTAAGCCTAGCCATTCATGCCCCAGTTTTCCCAATTATCAGTACCCATGCATGCCATATTTAACGACATGCATCTTATTCAGTAACAGAATAAACACGTGCAGTCTTTTAAAATAACTTCATCAAATAAAATGGGTGCATTGGTAGGGAGACAGTGCCAGTCATGCACTACATAGTTCTTTTATTTCTGTAACCAGATATATGTGTGAGCTAATGTGCCTGGTCCTGTATTAGATGTTATGGTTGATTTCACTGTACAAAAATAGACTTTTGCAGCTGCAGGATATTTTAGAGAAATGCCAAATGTACTCAGTGACAAGTGAATGCAACACCTGGAAATTTAAAGAATCACGTGTGACAACTTACATGGTTTATTCTATAAAATCAGATTTATATGAAGTCTGGCACATGTTGCAAAACACTTCAAATACATCAAGTACTTCAGATTCACATCATTCATCAGTGACATACAAAAACTATATAACAAGCCCCACTACCTTTATGAACATCACACATGTGTACAACAGAAAACAGAGGAAATCCAGAAGCCTCAAGTCAAGTCTGGTAGCCCACCTGTGACCCAGGGGGTGACAAGCATAAGAAGAAACAGTGACAAATGATTAGTCCAGTTAAAATCACTTTAGCTAGAAGATCTATGAGACTCCTTGTGTGAAGAATAAAGAACCCTTGTTAAATATTCGAGTAGTTCACTCAGTTACATAGGTAGATGGACAAGTGTTCCTGTTCTATTGAGTTAAGGGGTGGCAGACTTTCATTCCTAATACAGCAGCTGTAAGCCTAACCAACTTTCTATTCCAGCTGCAAGACAAAGTATTTACACATAGCCACAGCCTTTATAAGCCCCCAAAACTGAATGGCTATCTACTGAACTCAACCTCTAAGGGATGAAGCATAACAACAATGAAGACAGACCCACACAACTGACAACCGCACTTCCTTAATAGTTTTGTGGAGCCTAGTTAAGAAGTCCACCAGAAGGCACAAAAAAAAAATCTCCAAAGAAACAAATTACCCTCTTACATTCCCCAAACACTTTTGAAAAGAGGCTAACCTACTTACAGAAAGCAATCATCCTCATGATACTCTGTCTACAAACACCATTCAATGTGGCACAGCAAAACGTTCTCCAGAAGATTTCCTTGAAGAATTTAGCAATCTCCCACCAATAAACCCATTTCCACCCACAGATCATGCATTCTCTCCCACCACCACTATTCATCCTCTTCTTCCAGTTCAGATGCATACATCCCAAAGAAGTCTCTATTCCACTGGAAAATATTTCCACTGATGCTCCTCCTGGATCTGACAACATAAATCTCTGGTTCATATGTCACTGCAGAAGAAACCATTGATGTATTCATCTTACCTGCATATATATAATCTATGTTTCACACAAACATCATACCACTGATTTGAAAAACTGTCCTAATTAAACCCCTCTTAAAGCAAGCCAGCCCAAAAAGACACCTTTCACTTCTGTCCAATATCCATCCTCGCAATTCTGGGCAAACTTCTTGAAAAGATTGTCTACACCCAACTATCCCTCTATATCCATCAGTACCACCTACTCCTCCAAACAACATGGATTCTGGCCTGGATGAAGGATTATGACAGCACTTTGGTCCCTAACTGATGCTCGTTTATATACCTGACAAAGACATTTAACCTCATTGACCACTATCTTCTCCAAAACAAGGTAATTGAAAATGGTTCAAGTCCAAATGCCACTCACTGGTTTAAAAACATCCTCACTGACAGACACTTTGTAGTTAAAATAGAATCCTCCCAAACAGAATCTGCACCTATTATCAAAGGTGCTCCACAATGACTCAGTCTTGCTCCTCTACTGTTCTCCATATTCATTAATACATTTCCTTGTGATCTCCAGCATCTTCCACTTATCTTCTATGCTGATGACATGTTCACTTACCAATCAGATCACTCTCACACTAACATTCAGTTCCAACACCAGTCAGACTTACATGAGCACCACCAATAGCTCATAAACCATTAACTAATTCTCAACCCCACCAAGATGAACACTATGCTTTTTGGAACTCTACAAAAAAATTCACCAAGCACCTAACTTTTAACTATCTTTGACCTACATGACCATTCCATAGATACATTTGGACAGTGCAGTGATGCAGCGGTAGTGTTGTCACCTCACAGTAAGAGGTTCTCCAGTTCGATTCTCAGCTAGAATGCCTTCTGTGCGAAGTCTGCATGTCCTCCCTGCATTTGTGTGGGTTTTCTCTCGGTTCTCCGGTTTCCTCCCACGTTACAAAGACATGCATTTGGAGTTTTTCTCCCTGGGCCTTCGCTGAAAATTGGCTTTGTTCCAAGTCAGACTTTCCCGGTAAATACATGTTAAATAAATAAAATCTCTACCTTCACATACCAAGGGTTATGTCTTGATCAATCACTAAACTTCCATTTCCACACAGACAAAGTGAGAGCCAAAATAAACTCACTGCTGGGCCAAAAAGATCTCCCCTTTTCTATCCCAGCCAGCCAGAGCAGCCATTGTCAAAGGAGTTCCCCTTTCTCAACATGAATATGGTCTCACAGTTTGTGCTTCTGCTTTCAAGAAAAACATTGTCACATTCCAGAGTATCTCTAACCACATTTGCTTATTCATTACAAACTCACCTTTCTGTGAACATCACAGTATCTCCCTAGAAAAAGCCAAAATAGCTAGCCAACATACAAAGATGTAACCTACCTTTAGGATCCCAGCTAATCCAAGGCCACACATTTACTCCCCTTGCAGCTAGACTTCATGTAAAACCTCCTGATATAACCTGAGACATTACTCA